>NW_026453760.1:0-82008 GCF_943734755.1 Anopheles moucheti
GCAAAGTACAAAGTTCGTTTTGGATAGACAAAGTTAGTTGAAATAGACAGTTTTTGCATGAAAACTCATTCCTGGTGGAACTTCATAGCAAAGTACAAAGTTCGTTTTGGATGGATCAATTTAGTTGAAATAGACAGTTTTTGTATGAAAACTCATTCCTGGTGGAACTTCATAGCAAAGTACAAAGTTCGTTTTGGATAGACAAAGTTAGTTGAAATAGACAGTTTTTGCATGAAAACTCATTCCTGGTGGAACTTCATAGCAAAGTACAAAGTTCGTTTTGGATGGATCAATTTAGTTGAAATAGACAGTTTTTGTATGAAAACTCATTCCTGGTGGAACTTCATAGCAAAGTACAAAGTTCGTTTTGGATAGACAAAGTTAGTTGAAATAGACAGTTTTTGCATGAAAACTCATTCCTGGTGGAACTTCATAGCAAAGTACAAAGTTCGTTTTGGATGGATCAATTTAGTTGAAATAGACAGTTTTTGCATGAAAACTCATTCCTGGTGGAACTTCATAGCAAAGTACAAAGTTCGTTTTGGATGGATCAATTTAGTTGAAATAGACAGTTTTTGCATGAAAACTCATTCCTGGTGGAACTTCATAGCAAAGTACAAAGTTCGTTTTGGATGGATCAATTAGTTGAAATAGACAGTTTTTGTATGAAAACTCATTCCTGGTGGAACTTCATAGCAAAGTACAAAGTTCGTTTTGGATGGATCAATTTAGTTGAAATAGACAGTTTTTGTATGAAAACTCATTCCTGGTGGAACTTCATAGCAAAGTACAAAGTTCGTTTTGGATAGACAAAGTTAGTTGAAATAGACAGTTTTTGCATGAAAACTCATTCCTGGTGGAACTTCATAGCAAAGTACAAAGTTCGTTTTGGATGGATCAATTTAGTTGAAATAGACAGTTTTTGTATGAAAACTCATTCCTGGTGGAACTTCATAGCAAAGTACAAAGTTCGTTTTTGGATGGACGAATTAAGTTGAAATAGACAGTTTTTGTATGAAAACTCATTCCTGGTGGAACTTCATAGCAAAGTACAAAGTTCGTTTTGGATGGACAAAGTTAGTTGAAATAGACAGTTTTTGCATGAAAACTCATTCCTGGGTGGAACTTCATAGCAAAGAACAAAGTTACGTTTTGGATAGACAAAGTTAGTTGAAATAGACAGTTTTTGCATGAAAACTCATTCCTGGTGGAACTTCATAGCAAAGTACAAAGTTCGTTTTGGATGGACGAATTAAGTTGAAATAGACAGTTTTTGCATGAAAACTCATTCCTGGTGGAACTTCATAGCAAAGTACAAAGTTCGTTTTGGATGGACGAATTAAGTTGAAATAGACAGTTTTTGTATGAAAACTCATTCCTGGTGGAACTTCATAGCAAAGTACAAAGTTCGAATCAGATGGACGAATTAAGTTGAAATAGACAGTTTTTGCATGAAAAACTCATTCCTGGTGGAACTTCATAGCAAAGTACAAAGTTCGTTTTAGATGGACAAAGTTAGTTGAAATAGACAGTTTTTGCATAAAAACTCATTCCTGGTGGAACTTCATAGCAAAGTACAAAGTTCGTTTTGGATGGACGAATTAAGTTGAAATAGACAGTTTTTGTATGAAAACTCATTCCTGGTGGAACTTCATAGCAAAGTACAAAGTTCGTTTTGGATGGACAAAGTTAGTTGAAATAGACAGTTTTTGTATGAAAACTCATTCCTGGTGGAACTTCATAGCAAAGTACAAAGTTCGTTTTGGATGGACAAAGTTAATTGAAATAGACAGTTTTTGCATGAAAAACTCATTCTGGTGGAACTTCATAGCAAAGTACAAAGTTCGTTTTGGATGGATCAATTTAGTTGAAATAGACAGTTTTTGCATGAAAACTCATTCCTGGTGGAACTTCATAGCAAAGTACAAAGTTCGTTTTAGATGGACAAAGTTAGTTGAAATAGACAGTTTTTGCATGAAAACTCTTTCCTGGTGGAACTTCATAGCAAAGTACAAAGTTCGTTTTGGATGGACGAATTAAGTTGAAATAGACAGTTTTTGTATGAAAACTCATTCTGGTGGAACTTCATAGCAAAGTACAAAGTTCGTTTTGGATGGACAAAGTTAGTTGAAATAGACAGTTTTTGTATGAAAACTCATTCCTGGTGGAACTTCATAGCAAAGTACAAAGTTCGTTTTGGATGGACGAATTAAGTTGAAATAGACAGTTTTTGTATGAAAACTCATTCCTGGTGGAACTTCATAGCAAAGTACAAAGTTCGTTTTGGATGGATCAATTTAGTTGAAATAGACAGTTTTTGCATGAAAACTCATTCCTGGTGGAACTTCATAGCAAAGTACAAAGTTCGTTTTAGATGGACAAAGTAGTTGAAATAGACAGTTTTTGCATGAAAACTCATTCCTGGTGGAACTTCATAGCAAAGTACAAAGTTCGTTTTGGATGGACGAATTAAGTTGAAATAGACAGTTTTTGTATGAAAACTCATTCCTGGTGGAACTTCATAGCAAAGTACAAAGTTCGTTTTGGATGGACAAAGTTAGTTGAAATAGACAGTTTTTGTATGAAAACTCAGTCCTGGTGGAACTTCATAGCAAAGTACAAAGTTCGTTTTGGATGGACGAATTAAGTTGAAATAGACAGTTTTTGTATGAAAACTCATTCCTGGTGGAACTCATAGCAAAGTACAAAGTTCGTTTTTAGATGGACAAAGTTAGTTGAAATAGACAGTTTTTGCATAAAAACTCATTCCTGTTGGAACTTCATAGCAAAGTACAAAGTTCGTTTGGATGGACGAATTAAGTTGAAATAGACAGTTTTTGTATGAAAACTCATTCCTGGTGGAACTTCATAGCAAAGTACAAAGTTCGTTTTGGATGGACAAAGTTAGTTGAAATAGACAGTTTTTGTATGAAAACTCATTCCTGGTGGAACTTCATAGCAAAGTACAAAGTTCGTTTTGGATGGACGAATTAAGTTGAAATAGACAGTTTTTGTATGAAAACTCATTCCTGGTGGAACTTCATAGCAAAGTACAAAGTTCGTTTTGGATGGACAAAGTTAGTTGAAATAGACAGTTTTTGTATGAAAACTCATTCCTGGTGGAACTTCATAGCAAAGTACAAAGTTCGTTTTGGATGGACGAATTAAGTTGAAATAGACAGTTTTTGTATGAAAACTCATTCCTGGTGGAACTTCATAGCAGAGTACAAAGTTCGAATCAGATGGACGAATTAAGTTGAAATAGACAGTTTTTTGCATGAAAACTCATTCCTGGTGGAACTTCATAGCAAAGTACAAAGTTCGTTTTAGATGGACAAAGTTAGTTGAAATAGACAGTTTTTGCATGAAAACTCATTCCTGGTGGAACTTCATAGCAAAGTACAAAGTTCGTTTTGGATGGATCAATTTAGTTGAAATAGACAGGTTTTGCATGAAAACTCATTCCTGGTGGAACTTCATAGCAAAGTACAAAGTTCGTTTTGGATGGACGAATTAAGTTGAAATAGACAGTTTTTGCATGAAAACTCATTCCTGGTGGAACTTCATAGCAAAGTACAAAGTTCGTTTTGGATGGACAAAGTTAGTTGAAATAGACAGTTTTTGCATAAAAACTCATTCCTGGTGGAACTTCATAGCAAAGTACAAAGTTCGTTTTGGATGGATCAATTTAGTTGAAATAGACAGTTTTTGTATGAAAACTCATTCCTGGTGGAACTTCATAGCAAAGTACAAAGTTCGTTTTGGATGGACAAAGTTAGTTGAAATAGACAGTTTTTGCATAAAAACTCATTCCTGGTGGAACTTCATAGCAAAGTACAAAGTTCGTTTTGGATGGATGAATTAAGTTGAAATAGACAGTTTTTTGTATAAAAACTCATTCCTGGTGGAACTTCATAGCAAAGTACAAAGTTCGAATCAGATGGACGAATTAAGTTGAAATAGACAGTTTTTGCATGAAAACTCATTCCTGGTGGAACTTCATAGCAAAGTACAAAGTTCGTTTTAGATGGACAAAGTTAGTTGAAATAGACAGTTTTTGCATGAAAACTCATTCCTGGTGGAACTTCATAGCAAAGTACAAAGTTCGTTTTGGATGGATCAATTTAGTTGAAATAGACAGTTTTTGCATGAAAACTCATTCCTGGTGGAACTTCATAGCAAAGTACAAAGTTCGTTTTGGATGGATCAATTTAGTTGAAATAGACAGTTTTTGCATGAAAACTCATTCCTGGTGGAACTTCATAGCAAAGTACAAAGTTCGTTTTGGATGGACAAAGTTAGTTGAAATAGACAGTTTTTGCATAAAAACTCATTCCTGGTGGAACTTCATAGCAAAGTACAAAGTTCGTTTTGGATGGATCAATTTAGTTGAAATAGACAGTTTTTGTATGAAAACTCATTCCTGGTGGAACTTCATAGCAAAGTACAAAGTTCGTTTTGGATGGACGAATTAAGTTGAAATAGACAGTTTTTGCATGAAAACTCATTTCTGGTGGAACTTCATAGCAAAGTACAAAGTTCGTTTTGGATGGACAAAGTTAGTTGAAATAGACAGTTTTTGCATAAAAACTCATTCCTGGTGGAACTTCATAGCAAAGTACAAAGTTCGTTTTGGATGGATCAATTTAGTTGAAATAGACAGTTTTTGTATGAAAACTCATTCCTGGTGGAACTTCATAGCAAAGTACAAAGTTCGAATCAGATGGACGAATTAAGTTGAAATAGACAGTTTTTGCATGAAAACTCATTCCTGGTGGAACTTCATAGCAAAGTACAAAGTTCGTTTTGGATAGACAAAGTTAGTTGAAATAGACAGTTTTTGCATGAAAACTCATTCCTGGTGGAACTTCATAGCAAAGTACAAAGTTCGTTTTGGATGGATCAATTTAGTTGAAATAGACAGTTTTTGTATGAAAACTCATTCCTGGTGGAACTTCATAGCAGAGTACAAAGTTCGAATCAGATGGACGAATTAAGTTGAAATAGACAGTTTTTGCATGCAAACTCATTCCTGGTGGAACTTCATAGCAAAGTACAAAGTTCGTTTTGGATAGACAAAGTTAGTTGAAATAGACAGTTTTTGCATGAAAACTCATTCCTGGTGGAACTTCATAGCAAAGTACAAAGTTCGTTTTGGATGGATCAATTTAGTTGAAATAGACAGTTTTTGTATGAAAACTCATTCCTGGTAGAACTTCATAGCAAAGTACAAAGTTCGTTTTAGATGGACAAAGTTAGTTGAAATAGACAGTTTTTGCATGAAAACTCATTCCTGGTGGAACTTCATAGCAAAGTACAAAGTTCGTTTTAGATGGACAAAGTTAGTTGAAATAGACAGTTTTTGCATGAAAACTCATTCCTGGTGGAACTTCATAGCAAAGTACAAAGTTCGTTTTAGATGGACAAAGTTAGTTGAAATAGACAGTTTTTGCATAAAAACTCATTCCTGGTGGAACTTCATAGCAAAGTACAAAGTTCGTTTTGGATGGATCAATTTAATTGAAATAGACAGTTTTTGTATGAAAACTCATTCCTGGTGGAACTTCATAGCAAAGTACAAAGTTCGTTTTGGATGGATCAATTTAGTTGAAATAGACAGTTTTTGCATGAAAACTCATTCCTGGTGGAACTTCATAGCAAAGTACAAAGTTCGTATCGGATGGACGAATTAAGTTGAAATAGACAGTTTTTGTATGAAAACTCATTCCTGGTGGAACTTCATAGCAAAGTACAAAGTTCGAATCAGATGGACGAATTAAGTTGAAATAGACAGTTTTTGCATGAAAACTCATTCCTGGTGGAACTTCATAGCAAAGTACAAAGTTCGTTTTGGATGGACAAAGTTAGTTGAAATAGACAGTTTTTGCATAAAAACTCATTCCTGGTGGAACTTCATAGCAAAGTACAAAGTTCGTTTTGGATGGATCAATTTAGTTGAAATAGACAGTTTTTGCATGAAAACTCATTCCTGGTGGAACTTCATAGCAAAGTACAAAGTTCGTTTTGGATGGACAAAGTTAGTTGAAATAGACAGTTCTTGCATAAAAACTCATTCCTGGTGGAACTTCATAGCAAAGTACAAAGTTCGTTTTGGATGGACAAAGTTAGTTGAAATAGACAGTTTTTGCATGAAAACTCATTCCTGGTGGAACTTCATAGCAAAGTACAAAGTTCGTTTTGGATGGACAAAGTTAGTTGAAATAGACAGTTTTTGCATGAAAACTCATTCCTGGTGGAACTTCATAGCAAAGTACAAAGTTCGTTTTGGATGGATCAATTTAGTTGAAATAGACAGTTTTTGCATGAAAACTCATTCCTGGTGGAACTTCATAGCAAAGTACAAAGTTCGTTTTGGATGGACAAAGTTAGTTGAAATAGACAGTTTTTGCATGAAAACTCATTCCTGGTGGAACTTCATAGCAAAGTACAAAGTTCGTTTTGGATGGATCAATTTAGTTGAAATAGACAGTTTTTGCATGAAAACTCATTCCTGGTAGAACTTCATAGCAAAGTACAAAGTTCGTTTTGGATGGATCAATTTAGTTGAAATAGACAGTTTTTGCATGAAAACTCTTTCCTGGTGGAACTTCATAGCAAAGTACAAAGTTCGTTTTGGATGGATCAATTTAGTTGAAATAGACAGTTTTTGCATGAAAACTCATTCCTGGTGGAACTTCATAGCAAAGTACAAAGTTCGTTTTGGATGGATCAATTTAGTTGAAATAGACAGTTTTTGCATGAAAACTCATTCCTGGTGGAACTTCATAGCAAAGTACAAAGTTCGTTTTGGATGTACAAAGTTAGTTGAAATAGACAGTTTTTGCATAAAAACTCATTCCTGGTGGAACTTCATAGCAAAGTACAAAGTTCGTTTTGGATGGACAAAGTTAGTTGAAATAGACAGTTTTTGCATGAAAACTCATTCCTGGTGGAACTTCATAGCAAAGTACAAAGTTCGTTTTGGATGGATCAATTTAGTTGAAATAGACAGTTTTTGCATGAAAACTCATTCCTGGTAGAACTTCATAGCAAAGTACAAAGTTCGTTTTGGATGGATCAATTTAGTTGAAATAGACAGTTTTTGCATGAAAACTCTTTCCTGGTGGAACTTCATAGCAAAGTACAAAGTTCGTTTTGGATGGATCAATTTAGTTGAAATAGACAGCTTTTGCATGAAAACTCATTCCTGGTGGAACTTCATAGCAAAGTACAAAGTTCGTTTTGGATGGATCAATTTAGTTGAAATAGACAGTTTTTGCATGAAAACTCTTTCCTGGTGGAACTTCATAGCAAAGTACAAAGTTCGTTTTGGATGGATCAATTTAGTTGAAATAGACAGTTTTTGCATGAAAACTCATTCCTGGTGGAACTTCATAGCAAAGTACAAAGTTCGTTTTGGATGGATCAATTTAGTTGAAATAGACAGTTTTTGCATGAAAACTCATTCCTGGTGGAACTTCATAGCAAAGTAAAAAGTTCGTTTTGGATGGACAAAGTTAGTTGAAATAGACAGTTTTTGCATGAAAACTCATTCCTGGTGGAACTTCATAGCAAAGTACAAAGTTCGTTTTGGATGGACAAAGTTAGTTGAAATAGACAGTTTTTGCATGAAAACTCATTCCTGGTGGAACTTCATAGCAAAGTACAAAGTTCGTTTTGGATGGATCAATTTAGTTGAAATAGACAGTTTTTGCATGAAAACTCATTCCTGGTAGAACTTCATAGCAAAGTACAAAGTTCGTTTTGGATGGATCAATTTAGTTGAAATAGACAGTTTTTGCATGAAAACTCATTCCTGGTGGAACTTCATAGCAAAGTACAAAGTTCGTTTTGGATGGATCAATTTAGTTGAAATAGACAGTTTTTGCATGAAAACTCATTCCTGGTGGAACTTCATAGCAAAGTACAAAGTTCGTTTTGGATGGATCAATTTAGTTGAAATAGACAGTTTTTGCATGAAAACTCATTCCTGGTAGAACTTCATAGCAAAGTACAAAGTTCGTTTTGGATGGATCAATTTAGTTGAAATAGACAGGTTTTGCATGTAAACTCATTCCTGGTGGAACTTCATAGCAAAGTACAAAGTTCGTTTTGGATGGACAAAGTTAGTTGAAATAGACAGTTTTTGCATGAAAACTCATTCCTGGTGGAACTTCATAGCAAAGTACAAAGTTCGTTTTGGATGGATCAATTTAGTTGAAATAGACAGTTTTTGCATGAAAACTCATTCCTGGTGGAACTTCATAGCAAAGTACAAAGTTCGTTTTGGATGGATCAATTTAGTTGAAATAGACAGTTTTTGCATGAAAACTCATTCCTGGTGGAACTTCATAGCAAAGTACAAAGTTCGTTTTGGATGGACAAAGTTAGTTGAAATAGACAGTTTTTGCATGAAAACTCATTCCTGGTGGAACTTCATAGCAAAGTACAAAGTTCGTTTTGGATGGACAAAGTTAGTTGAAATAGACAGTTCTTGCATGAAAACTCATTCCTGGTGGAGCTTCATAGCAAAGTACAAAGTTCGTTTTGGATGGACAAAGTTAGTTGAAATAGACAGTTCTTGCATGAAAACTCATTCCTGGTGGAACTTCATAGCAAAGTACAAAGTTCGTTTTGGATGGATCAATTTAGTTGAAATAGACAGTTTTTGCATGAAAACTCATTCCTGGTGGAACTTCATAGCAAAGTACAAAGTTCGTTTTGGATGGACAAAGTTAGTTGAAATAGACAGTTCTTGCATGAAAACTCATTCCTGGTAGAACTTCATAGCAAAGTACAAAGTTCGTATCGGATGCACCAATTTAGTTGAAATAGACAGTTTTTGCATGAAAACTCATTCCTGGTGGAACTTCATAGCAAAGTACAAAGTTCGTTTTGGATGGATCAATTTAGTTAAAATAGACAGTTTTTGCATGAAAACTCATTCCTGGTGGAACTTCATAGCAAAGTACAAAGTTCGTTTTGGATGGACAAAGTTAGTTGAAATAGACAGTTTTTGCATGAAAACTCATTCCTGGTGGAACTTCATAGCAAAGAACAAAGTTCGTTTTGGATGGATCAATTTAGTTGAAATAGACAGTTTTTGCATGAAAACTCATTCCTGGTGGAACTTCATAGCAAAGTACAAAGTTCGTTTTGGATGGACAAAGTTAGTTGAAATAGACAGTTTTTGCATGAAAACTCATTCCTGGTGGAACTTCATAGCAAAGAACAAAGTTCGTTTTGGATGGATCAATTTAGTTGAAATAGACAGTTTTTGCATGAAAACTCATTCCTGGTGGAACTTCATAGCAAAGTACAAAGTTCGTTTTGGATGGACAAAGTTAGTTGAAATAGACAGTTTTTGCATGAAAACTCATTCCTGGTGGAACTTCATAGCAAAGAACAAAGTTCGTTTTGGATGGATCAATTTAGTTGAAATAGACAGTTTTTGCATGAAAACTCATTCCTGGTGGAACTTCATAGCAAAGTACAAAGTTCGTTTTGGATGGACAAAGTTAGTTGAAATAGACAGTTCTTGCATGAAAACTCATTCCTGGTAGAACTTCATAGCAAAGTACAAAGTTCGTATCGGATGCACCAATTTAGTTGAAATAGACAGTTTTTGCATGAAAACTCATTCCTGGTGGAACTTCATAGCAAAGTACAAAGTTCGTTTTGGATGGATCAATTTAGTTAAAATAGACAGTTTTTGCATGAAAACTCATTCCTGGTGGAACTTCATAGCAAAGTACAAAGTTCGTTTTGGATGGACAAAGTTAGTTGAAATAGACAGTTTTTGCATGAAAACTCATTCCTGGTGGAACTTCATAGCAAAGAACAAAGTTCGTTTTGGATGGATCAATTTAGTTGAAATAGACAGTTTTTGCATGAAAACTCATTCCTGGTGGAACTTCATAGCAAAGTACAAAGTTCGTTTTGGATGGACAAAGTTAGTTGAAATAGACAGTTCTTGCATGAAAACTCATTCCTGGTAGAACTTCATAGCAAAGTACAAAGTTCGTTTTGGATGGATCAATTTAGTTAAAATAGACAGTTTTTGCATGAAAACTCATTCCTGGTGGAACTTCATAGCAAAGTACAAAGTTCGTTTTGGATAGACAAAGTTAGTTGAAATAGACAGTTTTTGCATGAAAACTCATTCCTGGTGGAACTTCATAGCAAAGAACAAAGTTCGTTTTGGATGGATCAATTTAGTTGAAATAGACAGTTTTTGCATGAAAACTCATTCCTGGTGGAACTTCATAGCAAAGTACAAAGTTCGTTTTGGATGGATCAATTTAGTTGAAATAGACAGTTTTTGCATGAAAACTCATTCCTGGTGGAACTTCATAGCAAAGTACAAAGTTCGTTTTGGATGGATCAATTTAGTTAAAATAGACAGTTTTTGCATGAAAACTCATTCCTGGTGGAACTTCATAGCAAAGTACAAAGTTCGTTTTGGATGGACAAAGTTAGTTGAAATAGACAGTTTTTGCATGAAAACTCATTCCTGGTGGAACTTCATAGCAAAGAACAAAGTTCGTTTTGGATGGATCAATTTAGTTGAAATAGACAGTTTTTGCATGAAAACTCATTCCTGGTGGAACTTCATAGCAAAGTACAAAGTTCGTTTTGGATGGATCAATTTAGTTGAAATAGACAGTTTTTGCATGAAAATCATTCCTGGTAGAACTTCATAGCAAAGTACAAAGTTCGTATCGGATGGACGAATTAAGTTGAAATAGACAGTTCTTGCATGAAAACTCATTCCTGGTGGAACTTCATAGCAAAGTACAAAGTTCGAATCAGATGGACGAATTAAGTTGAAATAGACAGTTTTTGCATGAAAACTCATTCCTGGTGGAACTTCATAGCAAAGTACAAAGTTCGTTTTAGATGGACAAAGTTTGTTGAAATAGACAGTTTTTGCATGAAAACTCATTCCTGGTGGAACTTCATAGCAAAGTACAAAGTTCGTTTTGGATGGATCAATTTAGTTGAAATAGACAGTTTTTGCATGAAAACTCATTCCTGGTGGAACTTCATAGCAAAGTACAAAGTTCGTATCGGATGCACCAATTTAGTTGAAATAGACAGTTTTTGCATGAAAACTCATTCCTGGTGGAACTTCATAGCAAAGAACAAAGTTCGTTTTGGATGGATCAATTTAGTTGAAATAGACAGTTCTTGCATGAAAACTCATTCCTGGTGGAACTTCATAGCAAAGTACAAAGTTCGTTTTGGATGGATCAATTTAGTTAAAATAGACAGTTTTTGCATGAAAACTTATTCCTGGTGGAACTTCATAGCAAAGTACAAAGTTCGTTTTGGATGGATCAATTTAGTTAAAATAGACAGTTTTTGCATGAAAACTCATTCCTGGTGGAACTTCATAGCAAAGTACAAAGTTCGTTTTGGATGGACAAAGTTAGTTAAAATAGACAGTTCTTGCATAAAAACTCATTCCTGGTAGAACTTCATAGCAAAGTACAAAGTTCGTTTTGGATGGATCAATTTAGTTGAAATAGACAGTTTTTGCATGAAAACTCATTCCTGGTGGAACTTCATAGCAAAGTACAAAGTTCGTTTTGGATGGATCAATTTAGTTGAAATAGACAGTTTTTGCATGAAAACTCATTCCTGGTGGAACTTCATAGCAAAGTACAAAGTTCGTTTTGGATGGACAAAGTTAGTTGAAATAGACAGTTCTTGCATGAAAACTCATTCCTGGTAGAACTTCATAGCAAAGTACAAAGTTCGTTTTGGATGGATCAATTTAGTTGAAATAGACAGTTTTTGCATGAAAACTCATTCCTGGTGGAACTTCATAGCAAAGTACAAAGTTCGTTTTGGATGGATCAATTTAGTTAAAATAGACAGTTTTTGCATGAAAACTCATTCCTGGTGGAACTTCATAGCAAAGTACAAAGTTCGTTTTGGATGGACAAAGTTAGTTGAAATAGACAGTTCTTGCATGAAAACTCATTCCTGGTAGAACTTCATAGCAAAGTACAAAGTTCGTTTCGGATGGATCAATTTAGTTGAAATAGACAGTTTTTGCATGAAAACTCATTCCTGGTGGAACTTCATAGCAAAGTACAAAGTTCGTTTTGGATGGACAAAGTTAGTTGAAATAGACAGTTTTTGCATGAAAACTCATTCCTGGTGGAACTTCATAGCAAAGAACAAAGTTCGTTTTGGATGGACAAAGTTAGTTGAAATAGACAGTTCTTGCATGAAAACTCATTCCTGGTAGAACTTCATAGCAAAGTACAAAGTTCGTTTCGGATGGATCAATTTAGTTAAAATAGACAGTTTTTGCATGAAAACTCATTCCTGGTGGAACTTCATAGCAAAGTACAAAGTTCGTTTTGGATGGATCAATTTAGTTGAAATAGACAGTTTTTGCATGAAAACTCATTCCTGGTGGAACTTCATAGCAAAGTACAAAGTTCGTTTTGGATGGATCAATTTAGTTGAAATAGACAGTTTTTGCATGAAAACTCATTCCTGGTGGAACTTCATAGCAAAGTACAAAGTTCGTTTTGGATGGACAAAGTTAGTTGAAATAGACAGTTTTTGCATGAAAACTCATTCCTGGTGGAACTTCATAGCAAAGTACAAAGTTCGTTTTGGATGGATCAATTTAGTTAAAATAGACAGTTTTTGCATGAAAACTTATTCCTGGTGGAACTTCATAGCAAAGTACAAAGTTCGTTTTGGATGGATCAATTTAGTTGAAATAGACAGTTTTTGCATGAAAACTCATTCCTGGTGGAACTTCATAGCAAAGTACAAAGTTCGTTTTGGATGGATCAATTTAGTTGAAATAGACAGTTTTTGCATGAAAACTCATTCCTGGTGGAACTTCATAGCAAAGTACAAAGTTCGTTTTGGATGGATCAATTTAGTTAAAATAGACAGTTTTTGCATGAAAACTTATTCCTGGTGGAACTTCATAGCAAAGTACAAAGTTCGTTTTGGATGGATCAATTTAGTTAAAATAGACAGTTTTTGCATGAAAACTCATTCCTGGTGGAACTTCATAGCAAAGTACAAAGTTCGTTTTGGATGGATCAATTTAGTTGAAATAGACAGTTTTTGCATGAAAACTCATTCCTGGTGGAACTTCATAGCAAAGTACAAAGTTCGTTTTGGATGGATCAATTTAGTTAAAATAGACAGTTTTTGCATGAAAACTCATTCCTGGTGGAACTTCATAGCAAAGTACAAAGTTCGTTTTGGATGGACAAAGTTAGTTGAAATAGACAGTTTTTGCATGAAAACTCATTCCTGGTGGAACTTCATAGCAAAGAACAAAGTTCGTTTTGGATGGATCAATTTAGTTGAAATAGACAGTTTTTGCATGAAAACTCATTCCTGGTGGAACTTCATAGCAAAGTACAAAGTTCGTTTTGGATGGACAAAGTTAGTTGAAATAGACAGTTCTTGCATGAAAACTCATTCCTGGTAGAACTTCATAGCAAAGAACAAAGTTCGTTTTGGATGGATCAATTTAGTTGAAATAGACAGTTTTTGCATGAAAACTCATGCCTGGTGGAACTTCATAGCAAAGTACAAAGTTCGTTTTGGATGGATCAATTTAGTTAAAATAGACAGTTTTTGCATGAAAACTCATTCCTGGTGGAACTTCATAGCAAAGTACAAAGTTCGTTTTGGATGGACAAAGTTAGTTGAAATAGACAGTTTTTGCATGAAAACTCATTCCTGGTGGAACTTCATAGCAAAGTACAAAGTTCGAATCAGATGGACGAATTAAGTTGAAATAGACAGTTTTTGCATGAAAACTCATTCCTGGTGGAACTTCATAGCAAAGTACAAAGTTCGTTTTGGATGGATCAATTTAGTTGAAATAGACAGTTTTTGCATGAAAACTCATTCCTGGTGGAACTTCATAGCAAAGTACAAAGTTCGTTTTGGATGGATCAATTTAGTTGAAATAGACAGTTTTTGCATAAAAACTCATTCCTGGTGGAACTTCATAGCAAAGTACAAAGTTCGTTTTGGATGGACAAAGTTAGTTGAAATAGACAGTTTTTGCATGAAAACTCATTCCTGGTGGAACTTCATAGCAAAGTACAAAGTTCGTTTTGGATGGATCAATTTAGTTGAAATAGACAGTTTTTGCATGAAAACTCATTCCTGGTGGAACTTCATAGCAAAGTACAAAGTTCGTTTTGGATGGATCAATTTAGTTGAAATAGACAGTTCTTGCATGAAAACTCATTCCTGGTAGAACTTCATAGCAAAGTACAAAGTTCGTATCGGATGGACGAATTAAATTGAAATAGACAGTTTTTGCATGAAAACTCATTCCTGGTGGAACTTCATAGCAAAGAACAAAGTTCGTTTTGGATGGATCAATTTAGTTGAAATAGACAGTTTTTGCATAAAAACTCATTCCTGGTGGAACTTCATAGCAAAGTACAAAGTTCGTTTTGGATGGATCAATTTAGTTAAAATAGACAGTTTTTGCATGAAAACTCATTCCTGGTGGAACTTCATAGCAAAGTACAAAGTTCGTTTTGGATGGACAAAGTTAGTTGAAATAGACAGTTTTTGCATGAAAACTCATTCCTGGTGGAACTTCATAGCAAAGTACAAAGTTCGTTTTGGATGGTTCAATTTAGTTGAAATAGACAGTTTTTGCATGAAAACTCATTCCTGGTGGAACTTCATAGCAAAGTACAAAGTTCGTTTTGGATGGATCAATTTAGTTAAAATAGACAGTTTTTGCATGAAAACTCATTCCTGGTGGAACTTCATAGCAAAGTACAAAGTTCGTTTTGGATGGACAAAGTTAGTTGAAATAGACAGTTTTTGCATGAAAACTCATTCCTGGTGGAACTTCATAGCAAAGAACAAAGTTCGTATCGGATGGACAAAGTTAGTTGAAATAGACAGTTCTTGCATGAAAACTCATTCCTGGTGGAACTTCATAGCAAAGTACAAAGTTCGTTTTGGATGGACAAAGTTAGTTGAAATAGACCGTTTTTGCATGAAAACTCATTCCTGGTGGAACTTCATAGCAAAGAACAAAGTTCGTTTTGGATGGATCAATTTAGTTGAAATAGACAGTTTTTGCATTAAAACTCATTCCTGGTGGAACTTCATAGCAAAGTACAAAGTTCGTATCGGATGCACCAATTTAGTTGAAATAGACAGTTCTTGCATGAAAACTCATTCCTGGTGGAACTTCATAGCAAAGAACAAAGTTCGTTTTGGATGAATCAATTTAGTTGAAATAGACAGTTCTTGCATGAAAACTCATTCCTGGTAGAACTTCATAGCAAAGTACAAAGTTCGTTTTGGATGGATCAATTTAGTTAAAATAGACAGTTTTTGCATGAAAACTCATTCCTGGTGGAACTTCATAGCAAAGTACAAAGTTCGTTTTGGATGGATCAATTTAGTTGAAATAGACAGTTTTTGCATGAAAACTCATTCCTGGTGGAACTTCATAGCAAAGTACAAAGTTCGTATCGGATGCACCAATTTAGTTGAAATAGACAGTTCTTGCATGAAAACTCATTCCTGGTGGAACTTCATAGCAAAGAACAAAGTTCGTTTTGGATGAATCAATTTAGTTGAAATAGACAGTTCTTGCATGAAAACTCATTCCTGGTAGAACTTCATAGCAAAGTACAAAGTTCGTTTTGGATGGATCAATTTAGTTAAAATAGACAGTTTTTGCATGAAAACTCATTCCTGGTGGAACTTCATAGCAAAGTACAAAGTTCGTTTTGGATGGATCAATTTAGTTAAAATAGACAGTTCTTGCATGAAAACTCATTCCTGGTGGAACTTCATAGCAAAGAACAAAGTTCGTTTTGGATGGATCAATTTAGTTGAAATAGACAGTTCTTGCATGAAAACTCATTCCTGGTAGAACTTCATAGCAAAGTACAAAGTTCGTTTTGGATGGATCAATTTAGTTAAAATAGACAGTTTTTGCATGAAAACTTATTCCTGGTGGAACTTCATAGCAAAGTACAAAGTTCGTTTTGGATGGATCAATTTAGTTAAAATAGACAGTTTTTGCATGAAAACTCATTCCTGGTGGAACTTCATAGCAAAGTACAAAGTTCGTTTTGGATGGACAAAGTTAGTTGAAATAGACAGTTCTTGCATGAAAACTCATTCCTGGTAGAACTTCATAGCAAAGTACAAAGTTCGTTTTGGATGAATCAATTTAGTTGAAATAGACAGTTTTTGCATGAAAACTCATTCCTGGTGGAACTTCATAGCAAAGTACAAAGTTCGTTTTGGATGGATCAATTTAGTTAAAATAGACAGTTTTTGCATGAAAACTCATTCCTGGTGGAACTTCATAGCAAAGTACAAAGTTCGTTTTGGATGGACAAAGTTAGTTGAAATAGACAGTTTTTGCATGAAAACTCATTCCTGGTGGAACTTCATAGCAAAGAACAAAGTTCGTTTTAAATGGATCAATTTAGTTGAAATAGACAGTTTTTGCATGAAAACTCATTCCTGGTGGAACTTCATAGCAAAGTACAAAGTTCGTATCGGATGCACCAATTTAGTTGAAATAGACAGTTCTTGCATGAAAACTCATTCCTGGTGGAACTTCATAGCAAAGTACAAAGTTCGTTTTGGATGGACAAAGTTAGTTGAAATAGACCGTTTTTGCATGAAAACTCATTCCTGGTGGAACTTCATAGCAAAGAACAAAGTTCGTTTTGGATGGATCAATTTAGTTGAAATAGACAGTTTTTGCATGAAAACTCATTCCTGGTGGAACTTCATAGCAAAGAACAAAGTTCGTTTTGGATGGATCAATTTAGTTGAAATAGACAGTTTTTGCATGAAAACTCATTCCTGGTGGAACTTCATAGCAAAGTACAAAGTTCGTTTTGGATGGATCAATTTAGTTGAAATAGACAGTTCTTGCATGAAAACTCATTCCTGGTGGAACTTCATAGCAAAGTACAAAGTTCGTTTTGGATGGACAAAGTTAGTTGAAATAGACCGTTTTTGCATGAAAACTCATTCCTGGTGGAACTTCATAGCAAAGAACAAAGTTCGTTTTGGATGGATCAATTTAGTTGAAATAGACAGTTTTTGCATGAAAACTCATTCCTGGTGGAACTTCATAGCAAAGTACAAAGTTCGTTTTGGATGGATCAATTTAGTTGAAATAGACAGTTTTTGCATGAAAACTTATTCCTGGTGGAACTTCATAGCAAAGTACAAAGTTCGTTTTGGATGAATCAATTTAGTTGAAATAGACAGTTCTTGCATGAAAACTCATTCCTGGTAGAACTTCATAGCAAAGTACAAAGTTCGTTTTGGATGGATCAATTTAGTTAAAATAGACAGTTTTTGCATGAAAACTCATTCCTGGTGGAACTTCATAGCAAAGTACAAAGTTCGTTTTGGATGGATCAATTTAGTTGAAATAGACAGTTTTTGCATGAAAACTCATTCCTGGTGGAACTTCATAGCAAAGTACAAAGTTCGTATCGGATGCACCAATTTAGTTGAAATAGACAGTTCTTGCATGAAAACTCATTCCTGGTGGAACTTCATAGCAAAGAACAAAGTTCGTTTTGGATGAATCAATTTAGTTGAAATAGACAGTTCTTGCATGAAAACTCATTCCTGGTAGAACTTCATAGCAAAGTACAAAGTTCGTTTTGGATGGATCAATTTAGTTAAAATAGACAGTTTTTGCATGAAAACTCATTCCTGGTGGAACTTCATAGCAAAGTACAAAGTTCGTTTTGGATGGATCAATTTAGTTAAAATAGACAGTTCTTGCATGAAAACTCATTCCTGGTGGAACTTCATAGCAAAGAACAAAGTTCGTTTTGGATGGATCAATTTAGTTGAAATAGACAGTTCTTGCATGAAAACTCATTCCTGGTAGAACTTCATAGCAAAGTACAAAGTTCGTTTTGGATGGATCAATTTAGTTAAAATAGACAGTTTTTGCATGAAAACTTATTCCTGGTGGAACTTCATAGCAAAGTACAAAGTTCGTTTTGGATGGATCAATTTAGTTAAAATAGACAGTTTTTGCATGAAAACTCATTCCTGGTGGAACTTCATAGCAAAGTACAAAGTTCGTTTTGGATGGATCAATTTAGTTGAAATAGACAGTTTTTGCATGAAAACTCATTCCTGGTGGAACTTCATAGCAAAGAACAAAGTTCGTTTTGGATGGATCAATTTAGTTGAAATAGACAGTTTTTGCATGAAAACTCATTCCTGGTGGAACTTCATAGCAAAGTACAAAGTTCGTTTTGGATGGATCAATTTAGTTAAAATAGACAGTTTTTGCATGAAAACTCATTCCTGGTGGAACTTCATAGCAAAGAACAAAGTTCGTTTTGGATGGATCAATTTAGTTAAAATAGACAGTTTTTGCATGAAAACTCATTCCTGGTGGAACTTCATAGCAAAGTACAAAGTTCGTTTTGGATGGATCAATTTAGTTAAAATAGACAGTTTTTGCATGAAAACTCATTCCTGGTGGAACTTCATAGCAAAGAACAAAGTTCGTTTTGGATGGATCAATTTAGTTGAAATAGACAGTTTTTGCATGAAAACTCATTCCTGGTGGAACTTCATAGCAAAGAACAAAGTTCGTATCGGATGCACCAATTTAGTTGAAATAGACAGTTTTTGCATGAAAACTCATTCCTGGTGGAACTTCATAGCAAAGAACAAAGTTCGTTTTGGATGGATCAATTTAGTTAAAATAGACAGTTTTTGCATGAAAACTCATTCCTGGTGGAACTTCATAGCAAAGAACAAAGTTCGTTTTGGATGGATCAATTTAGTTAAAATAGACAGTTTTTGCATGAAAACTCATTCCTGGTGGAACTTCATAGCAAAGTACAAAGTTCGTTTTGGATGGATCAATTTAGTTAAAATAGACAGTTTTTGCATGAAAACTCATTCCTGGTGGAACTTCATAGCAAAGTACAAAGTTCGTTTTGGATGGATCAATTTAGTTGAAATAGACAGTTTTTGCATGAAAACTCATTCCTGGTGGAACTTCATAGCAAAGTACAAAGTTCGTTTTGGATGGATCAATTTAGTTAAAATAGACAGTTTTTGCATGAAAACTCATTCCTGGTGGAACTTCATAGCAAAGAACAAAGTTCGTTTTGGATGGATCAATTTAGTTAAAATAGACAGTTTTTGCATGAAAACTCATTCCTGGTGGAACTTCATAGCAAAGTACAAAGTTCGTTTTGGATGGATCAATTTAGTTAAAATAGACAGTTTTTGCATGAAAACTCATTCCTGGTGGAACTTCATAGCAAAGTACAAAGTTCGTTTTGGATGGATCAATTTAGTTGAAATAGACAGTTTTTGCATGAAAACTCATTCCTGGTGGAACTTCATAGCAAAGTACAAAGTTCGTTTTGGATGGACAAAGTTAGTTGAAATAGACAGTTTTTGCATGAAAACTCATTCCTGGTGGAACTTCATAGCAAAGAACAAAGTTCGTTTTGGATGGATCAATTTAGTTGAAATAGACAGTTTTTGCATGAAAACTCATTCCTGGTGGAACTTCATAGCAAAGTACAAAGTTCGTTTTGGATGGACAAAGTTAGTTGAAATAGACAGTTCTTGCATGAAAACTCATTCCTGGTAGAACTTCATAGCAAAGTACAAAGTTCGTTTTGGATGGATCAATTTAGTTAAAATAGACAGTTTTTGCATGAAAACTCATTCCTGGTGGAACTTCATAGCAAAGTACAAAGTTCGTTTTGGATGGATCAATTTAGTTGAAATAGACAGTTTTTGCATGAAAACTCATTCCTGGTGGAACTTCATAGCAAAGAACAAAGTTCGTTTTGGATGGATCAATTTAGTTGAAATAGACAGTTTTTGCATGAAAACTCATTCCTGGTGGAACTTCATAGCAAAGTACAAAGTTCGTTTTGGATGGACAAAGTTAGTTAAAATAGACAGTTCTTGCATGAAAACTCATTCCTGGTAGAACTTCATAGCAAAGTACAAAGTTCGTATCGGATGCACCAATTTAGTTGAAATCGACAGTTTTTGCATGAAAACTCATTCCTGGTGGAACTTCATAGCAAAGTACAAAGTTCGTTTTGGATGGACAAAGTTAGTTGAAATAGACAGTTTTTGCATGAAAACTCATTCCTGGTGGAACTTCTTAGCAAAGTACAAAGTTCGTTTTGGATGGATCAATTTAGTTAAAATAGACAGTTCTTGCATGAAAACTCATTTCTGGTAGAACTTCATAGCAAAGAACAAAGTTCGTTTTGGATGGATCAATTTAGTTAAAATAGACAGTTTTTGCATGAAAACTCATTCCTGGTGGAACTTCATAGCAAAGTACAAAGTTCGTTTTGGATGGATCAATTTAGTTAAAATAGACAGTTTTTGCATGAAAACTCATTCCTGGTGGAACTTCATAGCAAAGTACAAAGTTCGTATCGGATGCACCAATTTAGTTGAAATAGACAGTTTTTGCATGAAAACTCATTCCTGGTGGAACTTCATAGCAAAGAACAAAGTTCGTTTTGGATGGATCAATTTAGTTGAAATAGACAGTTCTTGCATGAAAACTCATTCCTGGTAGAACTTCATAGCAAAGTACAAAGTTCGTTTTGGATGGATCAATTTAGTTAAAATAGACAGTTTTTGCATGAAAACTCATTCCTGGTGGAACTTCATAGCAAAGTACAAAGTTCGTTTTGGATGGATCAATTTAGTTAAAATAGACAGTTTTTGCATGAAAACTCATTCCTGGTGGAACTTCATAGCAAAGTACAAAGTTCGTTTTGGATGGATCAATTTAGTTGAAATAGACAGTTTTTGCATGAAAACTCATTCCTGGTGGAACTTCATAGCAAAGTACAAAGTTCGTTTTGGATGGATCAATTTAGTTAAAATAGACAGTTTTTGCATGAAAACTCATTCCTGGTGGAACTTCATAGCAAAGAACAAAGTTCGTTTTGGATGGATCAATTTAGTTAAAATAGACAGTTTTTGCATGAAAACTCATTCCTGGTGGAACTTCATAGCAAAGTACAAAGTTCGTTTTGGATGGATCAATTTAGTTGAAATAGACAGTTTTTGCATGAAAACTCATTCCTGGTGGAACTTCATAGCAAAGAACAAAGTTCGTATCGGATGCACCAATTTAGTTGAAATAGACAGTTTTTGCATGAAAACTCATTCCTGGTGGAACTTCATAGCAAAGAACAAAGTTCGTTTTGGATGGATCAATTTAGTTAAAATAGACAGTTTTTGCATGAAAACTCATTCCTGGTGGAACTTCATAGCAAAGAACAAAGTTCGTTTTGGATGGATCAATTTAGTTAAAATAGACAGTTTTTGCATGAAAACTCATTCCTGGTGGAACTTCATAGCAAAGTACAAAGTTCGTTTTGGATGGATCAATTTAGTTAAAATAGACAGTTTTTGCATGAAAACTCATTCCTGGTGGAACTTCATAGCAAAGAACAAAGTTCGTTTTGGATGGATCAATTTAGTTAAAATAGACAGTTTTTGCATGAAAACTCATTCCTGGTGGAACTTCATAGCAAAGTACAAAGTTCGTTTTGGATGGATCAATTTAGTTAAAATAGACAGTTTTTGCATGAAAACTCATTCCTGGTGGAACTTCATAGCAAAGTACAAAGTTCGTTTTGGATGGATCAATTTAGTTGAAATAGACAGTTTTTGCATGAAAACTCATTCCTGGTGGAACTTCATAGCAAAGTACAAAGTTCGTTTTGGATGGATCAATTTAGTTAAAATAGACAGTTTTTGCATGAAAACTCATTCCTGGTGGAACTTCATAGCAAAGAACAAAGTTCGTTTTGGATGGATCAATTTAGTTGAAATAGACAGTTTTTGCATGAAAACTCATTCCTGGTGGAACTTCATAGCAAAGTACAAAGTTCGTTTTGGATGGACAAAGTTAGTTGAAATAGACAGTTCTTGCATGAAAACTCATTCCTGGTAGAACTTCATAGCAAAGTACAAAGTTCGTTTTGGATGGATCAATTTAGTTAAAATAGACAGTTTTTGCATGAAAACTCATTCCTGGTGGAACTTCATAGCAAAGTACAAAGTTCGTTTTGGATGGATCAATTTAGTTGAAATAGACAGTTTTTGCATGAAAACTCATTCCTGGTGGAACTTCATAGCAAAGTACAAAGTTCGTTTTGGATGGACAAAGTTAGTTGAAATAGACAGTTTTTGCATGAAAACTCATTCCTGGTGGAACTTCATAGCAAAGTACAAAGTTCGTTTTGGATGGATCAATTTAGTTAAAATAGACAGTTTTTGCATGAAAACTCATTCCTGGTGGAACTTCATAGCAAAGTACAAAGTTCGTATCGGATGGAAAAATTAAGTTGAAATAGACAGTTTTTGCATGAAAACTCATTCCTGGTGGAACTTCATAGCAAAGTACAAAGTTCGTTTTGGATGGACAAAGTTAGTTGAAATAGACAGTTCTTGCATGAAAACTCATTCCTGGTAGAACTTCATAGCAAAGTACAAAGTTCGTATCGGATGCACCAATTTAGTTGAAATAGACAGTTTTTGCATGAAAACTCATTCCTGGTGGAACTTCATAGCAAAGTACAAAGTTCGTTTTAGATGGATCAATTTAGTTAAAATAGACAGTTTTTGCATGAAAACTCATTCCGGGTGGAACTTCATAGCAAAGTACAAAGTTCGTTTTGGATGGACAAAGTTAGTTGAAATAGACAGTTTTTGCATGAAAACTCATTCCTGGTGGAACTTCATAGCAAAGAACAAAGTTCGTTTTGGATGGATCAATTTAGTTGAAATAGACAGTTTTTGCATGAAAACTCATTCCTGGTGGAACTTCATAGCAAAGTACAAAGTTCGTTTTGGATGGACAAAGTTAGTTGAAATAGACAGTTCTTGCATGAAAACTCATTCCTGGTAGAACTTCATAGCAAAGTACAAAGTTCGTATCGGATGCACCAATTTAGTTGAAATAGACAGTTTTTGCATGAAAACTCATTCCTGGTGGAACTTCATAGCAAAGTACAAAGTTCGTATCGGATGGAAAAATTAAGTTGAAATAGACAGTTTTTGCATGAAAACTCATTCCTGGTGGAACTTCATAGCAAAGTACAAAGTTCGTTTTGGATGGACAAAGTTAGTTGAAATAGACAGTTCTTGCATGAAAACTCATTCCTGGTAGAACTTCATAGCAAAGTACAAAGTTCGTATCGGATGCACCAATTTAGTTGAAATAGACAGTTTTTGCATGAAAACTCATTCCTGGTGGAACTTCATAGCAAAGTACAAAGTTCGTTTTAGATGGATCAATTTAGTTAAAATAGACAGTTTTTGCATGAAAACTCATTCCGGGTGGAACTTCATAGCAAAGTACAAAGTTCGTTTTGGATGGACAAAGTTAGTTGAAATAGACAGTTTTTGCATGAAAACTCATTCCTGGTGGAACTTCATAGCAAAGAACAAAGTTCGTATCGGATGCACCAATTTAGTTGAAATAGACAGTTTTTGCATGAAAACTCATTCCTGGTGGAACTTCATAGCAAAGTACAAAGTTCGTTTTGGATGGACAAAGTTAGTTGAAATAGACAGTTTTTGCATGAAAACTCATTCCTGGTGGAACTTCATAGCAAAGAACAAAGTTCGTTTTGGATGGATCAATTTAGTTGAAATAGACAGTTTTTGCATGAAAACTCATTCCTGGTGGAACTTCATAGCAAAGTACAAAGTTCGTTTTGGATGGACAAAGTTAGTTGAAATAGACAGTTCTTGCATGAAAACTCATTCCTGGTGGAACTTCATAGCAAAGAACAAAGTTCGTATCGGATGCACCAATTTAGTTAAAATAGACAGTTTTTGCATGAAAACTCATTCCTGGTGGAACTTCATAGCAAAGTACAAAGTTCGTATCGGATGGAAAAATTAAGTTGAAATAGACAGTTTTTGCATGAAAACTCATTCCTGGTGGAACTTCATAGCAAAGTACTAAGTTCGTTTTGGATGGACAAAGTTAGTTGAAATAGACAGTTCTTGCATGAAAACTCATTCCTGGTAGAACTTCATAGCAAAGTACAAAGTTCGTATCGGATGCACCAATTTAGTTGAAATAGACAGTTTTTGCATGAAAACTCATTCCTGGTGGAACTTCATAGCAAAGTACAAAGTTCGTTTTAGATGGATCAATTTAGTTAAAATAGACAGTTTTTGCATGAAAACTCATTCCTGGTGGAACTTCATAGCAAAGTACAAAGTTCGTATCGGATGGAAAAATTAAGTTGAAATAGACAGTTTTTGCATGAAAACTCATTCCTGGTAGAACTTCATAGCAAAGTACAAAGTTCGTATCGGATGCACCAATTTAGTTGAAATAGACAGTTTTTGCATGAAAACTCATTCCTGGTGGAACTTCATAGCAAAGTACAAAGTTCGTTTTGGATGGACAAAGTTAGTTGAAATAGACAGTTTTTGCATGAAAACTCATTCCTGGTGGAACTTCATAGCAAAGAACAAAGTTCGTTTTGGATGGATCAATTTAGTTGAAATAGACAGTTTTTGCATGAAAACTCATTCCTGGTGGAACTTCATAGCAAAGTACAAAGTTCGTTTTGGATGGACAAAGTTAGTTGAAATAGACAGTTCTTGCATGAAAACTCATTCCTGGTAGAACTTCATAGCAAAGTACAAAGTTCGTATCGGATGCACCAATTTAGTTGAAATAGACAGTTTTTGCATGAAAACTCATTCCTGGTGGAACTTCATAGCAAAGTACAAAGTTCGTTTTAGATGGATCAATTTAGTTAAAATAGACAGTTTTTGCATGAAAACTCATTCCGGGTGGAACTTCATAGCAAAGTACAAAGTTCGTTTTGGATGGACGAATTAAGTTGAAATAGACAGTTTTTGCATGAAAACTCATTTCTTGGTGGAACTTCATAGCAAAGAACAAAGTTCGTTTTGGATGGATCAATTTAGTTGAAATAGACAGTTTTTGCATGAAAACTCATTCCTGGTGGAACTTCATAGCAAAGTACAAAGTTCGTTTTGGATGGACAAAGTTAGTTGAAATAGACAGTTCTTGCATGAAAACTCATTCCTGGTAGAACTTCATAGCAAAGAACAAAGTTCGTTTTGGATGGATCAATTTAGTTGAAATAGACAGTTTTTGCATGAAAACTCATTCCTGGTGGAACTTCATAGCAAAGTACAAAGTTCGTTTTGGATGGATCAATTTAGTTAAAATAGACAGTTTTTGCATGAAAACTCATTCCTGGTGGAACTTCATAGCAAAGTACAAAGTTCGTTTTGGATAGACAAAGTTAGTTGAAATAGACAGTTTTTGCATGAAAACTCATTCCTGGTGGAACTTCATAGCAAAGAACAAAGTTCGTTTTGGATGGATCAATTTAGTTGAAATAGACAGTTTTTGCATGAAAACTCATTCCTGGTGGAACTTCATAGCAAAGTACAAAGTTCGTTTTGGATGGATCAATTTAGTTGAAATAGACAGTTTTTGCATGAAAACTCATTCCTGGTGGAACTTCATAGCAAAGTACAAAGTTCGTTTTGGATGGATCAATTTAGTTAAAATAGACAGTTTTTGCATGAAAACTCATTCCTGGTGGAACTTCATAGCAAAGTACAAAGTTCGTTTTGGATGGACAAAGTTAGTTGAAATAGACAGTTTTTGCATGAAAACTCATTCCTGGTGGAACTTCATAGCAAAGAACAAAGTTCGTTTTGGATGGATCAATTTAGTTGAAATAGACAGTTTTTGCATGAAAACTCATTCCTGGTGGAACTTCATAGCAAAGTACAAAGTTCGTTTTGGATGGATCAATTTAGTTAAAATAGACAGTTTTTGCATGAAAACTCATTCCTTGTGGAACTTCATAGCAAAGTACAAAGTTCGTTTTGGATGGATCAATTTAGTTGAAATAGACAGTTTTTGCATGAAAACTCATTCCTGGTGGAACTTCATAGCAAAGTACAAAGTTCGTTTTGGATGGATCAATTTAGTTGAAATAGACAGTTTTTGCATGAAAACTCATTCCTGGTAGAACTTCATAGCAAAGTACAAAGTTCGTATCGGATGGACGAATTAAGTTGAAATAGACAGTTCTTGCATGAAAACTCATTCCTGGTGGAACTTCATAGCAAAGTACAAAGTTCGTTTTGGATGGACAAAGTTAGTTAAAATAGACAGTTCTTGCATAAAAACTCATTCCTGGTAGAACTTCATAGCAAAGTACAAAGTTCGTTTTGGATGGATCAATTTAGTTAAAATAGACAGTTTTTGCATGAAAACTCATTCCTGGTGGAACTTCATAGCAAAGTACAAAGTTCGTTTTGGATGGATCAATTTAGTTAAAATAGACAGTTTTTGCATGAAAACTCATTCCTGGTGGAACTTCATAGCAAAGTACAAAGTTCGTTTTGGATGGACAAAGTTAGTTAAAATAGACAGTTCTTGCATAAAAACTCATTCCTGGTAGAACTTCATAGCAAAGTACAAAGTTCGTTTTGGATGGATCAATTTAGTTGAAATAGACAGTTTTTGCATGAAAACTCATTCCTGGTGGAACTTCATAGCAAAGTACAAAGTTCGTTTTGGATGGATCAATTTAGTTGAAATAGACAGTTTTTGCATGAAAACTCATTCCTGGTGGAACTTCATAGCAAAGTACAAAGTTCGTTTTGGATGGATCAATTTAGTTGAAATAGACAGTTTTTGCATGTAAACTCATTCCTGGTGGAACTTCATAGCAAAGAACAAAGTTCGTATCGGATGCACCAATTTAGTTGAAATAGACAGTTTTTGCATGAAAACTCATTCCTGGTGGAACTTCATAGCAAAGAACAAAGTTCGTTTTGGATGGATCAATTTAGTTGAAATAGACAGTTTTTGCATGAAAACTCATTCCTGGTGGAACTTCATAGCAAAGTACAAAGTTCGTTTTGGATGGATCAATTTAGTTAAAATAGACAGTTTTTGCATGAAAACTCATTCCTGGTGGAACTTCATAGCAAAGTACAAAGTTCGTTTTGGATGGACAAAGTTAGTTGAAATAGACAGTTTTTGCATGAAAACTCATTCCTGGTGGAACTTCATAGCAAAGAACAAAGTTCGTTTTGGATGGATCAATTTAGTTGAAATAGACAGTTTTTGCATGAAAACTCATTCCTGGTGGAACTTCATAGCAAAGTACAAAGTTCGTTTTGGATGGATCAATTTAGTTAAAATAGACAGTTTTTGCATGAAAACTCATTCCTGGTGGAACTTCATAGCAAAGTACAAAGTTCGTTTTGGATGGATCAATTTAGTTGAAATAGACAGTTTTTGCATGTAAACTCATTCCTGGTGGAACTTCATAGCAAAGAACAAAGTTCGTATCGGATGCACCAATTTAGTTGAAATAGACAGTTTTTGCATGAAAACTCATTCCTGGTGGAACTTCATAGCAAAGAACAAAGTTCGTTTTGGATGGATCAATTTAGTTGAAATAGACAGTTTTTGCATGAAAACTCATTCCTGGTGGAACTTCATAGCAAAGTACAAAGTTCGTTTTGGATGGATCAATTTAGTTAAAATAGACAGTTTTTGCATGAAAACTCATTCCTGGTGGAACTTCATAGCAAAGTACAAAGTTCGTTTTGGATGGACAAAGTTAGTTGAAATAGACAGTTTATGCATGAAAACTCATTCCTGGTGGAACTTCATAGCAAAGAACAAAGTTCGTTTTGGATGGATCAATTTAGTTGAAATAGACAGTTTTTGCATGAAAACTCATTCCTGGTGGAACTTCATAGCAAAGTACAAAGTTCGTTTTGGATGGATCAATTTAGTTAAAATAGACAGTTTTTGCATGAAAACTCATTCCTGGTGGAACTTCATAGCAAAGTACAAAGTTCGTTTTGGATGGACAAAGTTAGTTGAAATAGACAGTTTTTGCATGAAAACTCATTCCTGGTGGAACTTCATAGCAAAGAACAAAGTTCGTTTTGGATGGATCAATTTAGTTGAAATAGACAGTTTTTGCATGAAAACTCATTCCTGGTGGAACTTCATAGCAAAGTACAAAGTTCGTTTTGGATGGATCAATTTAGTTAAAATAGACAGTTTTTGCATGAAAACTCATTCCTGGTGGAACTTCATAGCAAAGTACAAAGTTCGTTTTGGATGGACAAAGTTAGTTGAAATAGACAGTTCTTGCATGAAAACTCATTCCTGGTAGAACTTCATAGCAAAGAACAAAGTTCGTTTTGGATGGATCAATTTAGTTGAAATAGACAGTTTTTGCATGAAAACTCATTCCTGGTGGAACTTCATAGCAAAGTACAAAGTTCGTTTTGGATGGATCAATTTAGTTGAAATAGACAGTTTTTGCATGAAAACTCATTCCTGGTGGAACTTCATAACAAAGTACAAAGTTCGTATCGGATGCACCAATTTAGTTAAAATAGACAGTTTTTGCATGAAAACTCATTCCTGGTGGAACTTCATAGCAAAGAACAAACTTCGTATCGGATGCACCAATTTAGTTGAAATAGACAGTTTTTGCATGAAAACTCATTCCTGGTGGAACTTCATAGCAAAGTACAAAGTTCGTATCGGATGCACCAATTTAGTTGAAATAGACAGTTTTTGCATGAAAACTCATTCCTGGTGGAACTTCATAGCAAAGTACAAAGTTCGAATCAGATGGACGAATTAAGTTGAAATAGACAGTTTTTGCATGAAAACTCATTCCTGGTGGAACTTCATAGCAAAGTACAAAGTTCGTTTTGGATGGATCAATTTAGTTGAAATAGACAGTTTTTGCATAAAAACTCATTCCTGGTGGAACTTCATAGCAAAGTACAAAGTTCGTTTTGGATGGACAAAGTTAGTTGAAATAGACAGTTTTTGCATGAAAACTCATTCCTAGTGGAACTTCATAGCAAAGTACAAAGTTCGTTTTGGATGGACGAATTAAGTTGAAATAGACAGTTTTTGTATGAAAACTCATTCCTGGTGGAACTTCATAGCAAAGTACAAAGTTCGAATCAGATGGACGAATTAAGTTGAAATAGACAGTTTTTGCATGAAAACTCATTCCTGGTGGAACTTCATAGCAAAGTACAAAGTTCGTTTTGGATGGACAAAGTTAGTTGAAATAGACAGTTTTTGCATAAAAACTCATTCCTGGTGGAACTTCATAGCAAAGTACAAAGTTCGTTTTGGATGGACAAAGTTAGTTGAAATAGACAGTTTTTGCATAAAAACTCATTCCTGGTGGAACTTCATAGCAAAGTACAAAGTTCGTTTTGGATGGATCAATTTAGTTGAAATAGACAGTTCTTGCATGAAAACTCATTCCTGGTGGAACTTCATAGCAAAGTAAAAAGTTCGTTTTGGATGGATCAATTTAATTGAAATAGACAGTTTTTGCATGAAAACTCATTCCTGGTGGAACTTCATAGCAAAGTACAAAGTTCGTTTTGGATGGACAAAGTTAGTTGAAATAGACAGTTTTTGCATGAAAACTCATTCCTAGTGGAACTTCATAGCAAAGTACAAAGTTCGTTTTGGATGGACGAATTAAGTTGAAATAGACAGTTTTTGTATGAAAACTCATTCCTGGTGGAACTTCATAGCAAAGTACAAAGTTCGAATCAGATGGACGAATTAAGTTGAAATAGACAGTTTTTGCATGAAAACTCATTCCTGGTGGAACTTCATAGCAAAGTACAAAGTTCGAATCAGATGGACGAATTAAGTTGAAATAGACAGTTTTTGCATGAAAACTCATTCCTGGTAGAACTTCATAGCAAAGTACAAAGTTCGTTTTAGATGGACAAAGTTAGTTGAAATAGACAGTTTTTGCATGAAAACTCATTCCTGGTGGAACTTCATAGCAAAGTACAAAGTTCGTTTTGGATGGATCAATTTAGTTGAAATAGACAGTTTTTGCATGAAAACTCATTCCTGGTGGAACTTCATAGCAAAGTACAAAGTTCGTTTTGGATGGACAAAGTTAGTTGAAATAGACAGTTTTTGCATGAAAACTCATTCCTGGTGGAACTTCATAGCAAAGTACAAAGTTCGTTTTGGATGGACAAAGTTAGTTGAAATAGACAGTTTTTGCATAAAAACTCATTCCTGGTGGAACTTCATAGCAAAGTACAAAGTTCGTTTTGGATGGATCAATTTAGTTGAAATAGACAGTTTTTGCATGAAAACTCATTCCTGGTGGAACTTCATAGCAAAGTACAAAGTTCGTTTTGGATGGACAAAGTTAGTTGAAATAGACAGTTTTTGCATGAAAACTCATTCCTGGTGGAACTTCATAGCAAAGTACAAAGTTCGTTTTGGATGGACGAACTTTGTTAAGTTGAAATAGACAGTTTTTGTATGAAAACTCATTCCTGGTGGAACTTCATAGCAAAGTACAAAGTTCGAATCAGATGGACAAAGTTAGTTGAAATAGACAGTTTTTGCATGAAAACTCATTCCTGGTGGAACTTCATAGCAAAGTACAAAGTTCGTTTTGGATGGACGAATTAAGTTGAAATAGACAGTTTTTGCATGAAAACTCATTCCTGGTGGAACTTCATAGCAAAGTACAAAGTTCGTTTTGGATGGATCAATTTAGTTGAAATAGACAGTTTTTGCATGAAAACTCATTCCTGGTGGAACTTCATAGCAAAGTACAAAGTTCGTTTTGGATGGATCAATTTAGTTGAAATAGACAGTTTTTGCATGAAAACTCATTCCTGGTGGAACTTCATAGCAAAGTACAAAGTTCGTTTTGGATGGACAAAGTTAGTTGAAATAGACAGTTTTTGCATGAAAACTCATTCCTGGTGGAACTTCATAGCAAAGTACAAAGTTCGTTTTGGATGGAAGAATGAAGTTGAAATAGACAGTTTTTGTATGAAAACTCATTCCTTGTGGAACTTCATAGCAAAGTACAAAGTTCGAATCAGATGGACGAATTAAGTTGAAATAGACAGTTTTTGCATGAAAACTCATTCCTGGTGGAACTTCATAGCAAAGTACAAAGTTCGTTTTGGATGGACAAAGTTAGTTGAAATAGACAGTTTTTGCATGAAAACTCATTCCTGGTGGAACTTCATAGCAAAGTACAAAGTTCGTTTTGGATGGATCAATTTAGTTGAAATAGACAGTTTTTGCATGAAAACTCATTCCTGGTGGAACTTCATAGCAAAGTACAAAGTTCGTTTTGGATGGACAAAGTTAGTTGGAATAGACAGTTTTTGCATGAAAACTCATTCCTGGTGGAACTTCATAGCAAAGTACAAAGTTCGTTTTGGATGGACAAAGTTAGTTGGTATAGACAGTTTTTGCATAAAAACTCATTCCTGGTGGAACTTCATAGCAAAGTACAAAGTTCGTTTTGGATGGATCAATTTAGTTGAAATAGACAGTTTTTGCATGAAAACTCATTCCTGGTGGAACTTCATAGCAAAGTACAAAGTTCGTTTTGGATGGACAAAGTTAGTTGGAATAGACAGTTTTTGCATGAAAACTCATTCCTGGTAGAACTTCATAGCAAAGTACAAAGTTCGTTTTAGATGGACAAAGTTAGTTGAAATAGACAGTTTTTGCATAAAAACTCATTCCTGGTGGAAGTTCATAGCAAAGTACAAAGTTCGTTTTGGATGGACAAAGTTAGTTGAAATAGACAGTTTTTGCATAAAAACTCATTCCTGGTGGAACTTCATAGCAAAGTACAAAGTTCGTTTTGGATGGATCAATTTAGTTGAAATAGACAGTTTTTGCATGAAAACTCATTCCTGGTGGAACTTCATAGCAAAGTACAAAGTTCGTTTTGGATGGACAAAGTTAGTTGAAATAGACAGTTTTTGCATGAAAACTCATTCCTGGTGGAACTTCATAGCAAAGTACAAAGTTCGTTTTGGATGGATCAATTAAGTTGAAATAGACAGTTTTTGTATGAAAACTCATTCCTGGTGGAACTTCATAGCAAAGTACAAAGTTCGAATCAGATGGACAAAGTTAGTTGAAATAGACAGTTTTTGCATGAAAACTCATTCCTGGTGGAACTTCATAGCAAAGTACAAAGTTCGTTTTGGATGGACAAAGTTAGTTGTTAGACAGACAGTTAGATAGACGTTAGATAGACAGTTTTTGCATGAAAACTCATTCCTGGTGGAACTTCATAGCAAAGTACATAGTTCGTTTTGGATGGATCAATTTAGTTGAAATAGACAGTTTTTGCATGAAAACTCATTCCTGGTGGAACTTCATAGCAAAGTACAAAGTTCGTTTTGGATGGATCAATTTAGTTGAAATAGACAGTTTTTGTATGAAAACTCATTCCTGGTGGAACTTCATAGCAAAGTACAAAGTTCGAATCAGATGGACGAATTAAGTTGAAATAGACAGTTTTTGCATGAAAACTCATTCCTGGTGGAACTTCATAGCAAAGTACAAAGTTCGTTTTGGATGGACAAAGTTAGTTGAAATAGACAGTTTTTGTATGAAAACTCATTCCTGGTGGAACTTCATAGCAAAGTACAAAGTTCGTTTTGGATGGATCAATTTAGTTGAAATAGACAGTTTTTGTATGAAAACTCATTCCTGGTGGAACTTCATAGCAAAGTACAAAGTTCGTTTTGGATGGATCAATTTAGTTGAAATAGACAGTTCTTGCATGAAAACTCATTCCTGGTGGAACTTCATAGCAAAGTACAAAGTTCGTTTTGGATGGATCAATTTAGTTGAAATAGACAGTTTTTGTATGAAAACTCATTCCTTGTGGAACTTCATAGCAAAGTACAAAGTTCGTTTTGGATGGACAAAGTTAGTTGAAATAGACAGTTTTTGCATGAAAACTCATTCCTAGTGGAACTTCATAGCAAAGTACAAAGTTCGTTTTGGATGGACGAATTAAGTTGAAATAGACAGTTTTTGCATGAAAACTCATTCCTGGTGGAACTTCATAGCAAAGTACAAAGTTCGTTTTGGATGGATCAATTTAGTTAAAATAGACAGTTTTTGCATGAAAACTCATTCCTGGTGGAACTTCATAGCAAAGTACAAAGTTCGTTTTGGATGGACAAAGTTAGTTGAAATAGACAGTTCTTGCATGAAAACTCATTCCTGGTAGAACTTCATAGCAAAGTACAAAGTTCGTTTTGGATGGATCAATTTAGTTGAAATAGACAGTTTTTGCATGAAAACTCATTCCTGGTGGAACTTCATAGCAAAGTACAAAGTTCGTTTTGGATGGATCAATTTAGTTGAAATAGACAGTTTTTGCATGTAAACTCATTCCTGGTGGAACTTCATAGCAAAGAACAAAGTTCGTTTTTGATGGACCAATTTAGTTGAAATAGACAGTTTTTGCATGAAAACTCATTCCTGGTGGAACTTCATAGCAAAGAACAAAGTTCGTATCGGATGGACGAATTAAGTTGAAATAGACAGTTTTTGCATGAAAACTCATTCCTGGTGGAACTTCATAGCAAAGAACAAAGTTCGTTTTGGATGGATCAATTTAGTTGAAATAGACAGTTTTTGCATGAAAACTCATTCCTGGTGGAACTTCATAGCAAAGTACAAAGTTCGTTTTGGATGGATCAATTTAGTTGAAATAGACAGTTTTTGCATGAAAACTCATTCCTGGTGGAACTTCATAGCAAAGTACAAAGTTCGTTTTGGATGGACAAAGTTAGTTGAAATAGACAGTTTTTGCATGAAACTCATTCCTGGTGGAACTTCATAGCAAAGAACAAAGTTCGTTTTGGATGGATCAATTTAGTTGAAATAGACAGTTTTTGCATGAAAACTCATTTCTGGTGGAACTTCATAGCAAAGAACAAAGTTCGTTTTGGATGGATCAATTTAGTTGAAATAGACAGTTTTTGCATGAAAACTCATTCCTGGTGGAACTTCATAGCAAAGTACAAAGTTCGTTTTGGATGGATCAATTTAGTTAAAATTGACAGTTTTTGCATGAAAACTCATTCCTGGTGGAACTTCATAGCAAAGTACAAAGTTCGTTTTGGATGGACAAAGTTAGTTGAAAAAGACAGTTCTTGCATGAAAACTCATTCCTGGTGGAACTTCATAGCAAAGTACAAAGTTCGTTTTGGATGGACAAAGTTAGTTGAAATAGACAGTTTTTGCATGAAAACTCATTCCTGGTGGAACTTCATAGCAAAGAACAAAGTTCGTTTTGGATGGATCAATTTAGTTGAAAAAGACAGTTTTTGCATGAAAACTCATTCCTGGTGGAACTTCATAGCAAAGTACAAAGTTCGTTTTGGATGGATCAATTTAGTTAAAATAGACAGTTTTTGCATGAAAACTCATTCCTGGTGGAACTTCATAGCAAAGTACAAAGTTCGTTTTGGATGGACAAAGTTAGTTGAAATAGACAGTTCTTGCATGAAAACTCATTCCTGGTAGAACTTCATAGCAAAGTACAAAGTTCGTTTTGGATGGATCAATTTAGTTGAAATAGACAGTTTTTGCATGAAAACTCATTCCTGGTGGAACTTCATAGCAAAGTACAAAGTTCGTTTTGGATGGATCAATTTAGTTGAAATAGACAGTTTTTGCATGTAAACTCATTCCTGGTGGAACTTCATAGCAAAGAACAAAGTTCGTATCGGATGCACGAATTAAGTTGAAATAGACAGTTTTTGCATGAAAACTCATTCCTGGTGGAACTTCATAGCAAAGAACAAAGTTCGTTTTGGATGGATCAATTTAGTTGAAATAGACAGTTTTTGCATGAAAACTCATTCCTGGTGGAACTTCATAGCAAAGTACAAAGTTCGTTTTGGATGGATCAATTTAGTTAAAATAGACAGTTTTTGCATGAAAACTCATTCCTGGTGGAACTTCATAGCAAAGTACAAAGTTCGTTTTGGATGGACAAAGTTAGTTGAAATAGACAGTTTTTGCATGAAAACTCATTCCTGGTGGAACTTCATAGCAAAGAACAAAGTTCGTTTTGGATGGATCAATTTAGTTGAAATAGACAGTTTTTGCATGAAAACTCATTCCTGGTGGAACTTCATAGCAAAGTACAAAGTTCGTTTTGGATGGATCAATTTAGTTAAAATAGACAGTTTTTGCATGAAAACTCATTCCTGGTGGAACTTCATAGCAAAGTACAAAGTTCGTTTTGGATGGACAAAGTTAGTTGAAATAGACAGTTCTTGCATGAAAACTCATTCCTGGTAGAACTTCATAGCAAAGTACAAAGTTCGTATCGGATGCACCAATTTAGTTAAAATAGACAGTTTTTGCATGAAAACTCATTCCTGGTGGAACTTCATAGCAAAGTACAAAGTTCGTATCGGATGCACCAATTTAGTTAAAATAGACAGTTTTTGCATGAAAACTCATTCCTGGTGGAACTTCATAGCAAAGAACAAAGTTCGTTTTGGATGGATCAATTTAGTTGAAATAGACAGTTTTTGCATGAAAACTCATTCCTGGTGGAACTTCATAGCAAAGTACAAAGTTCGTTTTGGATGGATCAATTTAGTTAAAATAGACAGTTTTTGCATGAAAACTCATTCCTGGTGGAACTTCATAGCAAAGTACAAAGTTCGTTTTGGATGGACAAAGTTAGTTGAAATAGACAGTTTTTGCATGAAAACTCATTCCTGGTGGAACTTCATAGCAAAGAACAAAGTTCGTATCGGATGCACCAATTTAGTTGAAATAGACAGTTTTTGCATGAAAACTCATTCCTGGTGGAACTTCATAGCAAAGAACAAAGTTCGTTTTGGATGGATCAATTTAGTTGAAATAGACAGTTTTTGCATGAAAACTCATTCCTGGTGGAACTTCATAGCAAAGTACAAAGTTCGTTTTGGATGGATCAATTTAGTTAAAATAGACAGTTTTTGCATGAAAACTCATTCCTGGTGGAACTTCATAGCAAAGTACAAAGTTCGTATCGGATGCACCAATTTAGTTGAAATAGACAGTTTTTGCATGAAAACTCATTCCTGGTGGAACTTCATAGCAAAGAACAAAGTTCGTTTTGGATGGATCAATTTAGTTGAAATAGACAGTTTTTGCATGAAAACTCATTCCTGGTGGAACTTCATAGCAAAGTACAAAGTTCGTTTTGGATGGATCAATTTAGTTAAAATAGACAGTTTTTGCATGAAAACTCATTCCTGGTGGAACTTCATAGCAAAGTACAAAGTTCGTTTTGGATGGATCAATTTAGTTGAAATAGACAGTTTTTGCATGAAAACTCATTCCTGGTGGAACTTCATAGCAAAGTACAAAGTTCGTTTTGGATGGATCAATTTAGTTGAAATAGACAGTTTTTGCATGTAAACTCATTCCTGGTGGAACTTCATAGCAAAGAACAAAGTTCGTATCGGATGCACCAATTTAGTTGAAATAGACAGTTTTTGCATGAAAACTCATTCCTGGTGGAACTTCATAGCAAAGAACAAAGTTCGTTTTGGATGGATCAATTTAGTTGAAATAGACAGTTTTTGCATGAAAACTCATTCCTGGTGGAACTTCATAGCAAAGTACAAAGTTCGTTTTGGATGGATCAATTTAGTTAAAATAGACAGTTTTTGCATGAAAACTCATTCCTGGTGGAACTTCATAGCAAAGTACAAAGTTCGTTTTGGATGGACAAAGTTAGTTGAAATAGACAGTTTTTGCATGAAAACTCATTCCTGGTGGAACTTCATAGCAAAGAACAAAGTTCGTTTTGGATGGATCAATTTAGTTGAAATAGACAGTTTTTGCATGAAAACTCATTCCTGGTGGAACTTCATAGCAAAGTACAAAGTTCGTTTTGGATGGATCAATTTAGTTAAAATAGACAGTTTTTGCATGAAAACTCATTCCTGGTGGAACTTCATAGCAAAGTACAAAGTTCGTTTTGGATGGATCAATTTAGTTGAAATAGACAGTTTTTGCATGTAAACTCATTCCTGGTGGAACTTCATAGCAAAGAACAAAGTTCGTATCGGATGCACCAATTTAGTTGAAATAGACAGTTTTTGCATGAAAACTCATTCCTGGTGGAACTTCATAGCAAAGAACAAAGTTCGTTTTGGATGGATCAATTTAGTTGAAATAGACAGTTTTTGCATGAAAACTCATTCCTGGTGGAACTTCATAGCAAAGTACAAAGTTCGTTTTGGATGGATCAATTTAGTTAAAATAGACAGTTTTTGCATGAAAACTCATTCCTGGTGGAACTTCATAGCAAAGTACAAAGTTCGTTTTGGATGGATCAATTTAGTTAAAATAGACAGTTTTTGCATGAAAACTCATTCCTGGTGGAACTTCATAGCAAAGTACAAAGTTCGTTTTGGATGGACAAAGTTAGTTGAAATAGACAGTTTTTGCATGAAAACTCATTCCTGGTGGAACTTCATAGCAAAGAACAAAGTTCGTTTTGGATGGATCAATTTAGTTGAAATAGACAGTTTTTGCATGAAAACTCATTCCTGGTGGAACTTCATAGCAAAGTACAAAGTTCGTTTTGGATGGATCAATTTAGTTAAAATAGACAGTTTTTGCATGAAAACTCATTCCTGGTGGAACTTCATAGCAAAGTACAAAGTTCGTTTTGGATGGACAAAGTTAGTTGAAATAGACAGTTTTTGCATGAAAACTCATTCCTGGTGGAACTTCATAGCAAAGAACAAAGTTCGTTTTGGATGGATCAATTTAGTTGAAATAGACAGTTTTTGCATGAAAACTCATTCCTGGTGGAACTTCATAGCAAAGTACAAAGTTCGTTTTGGATGGATCAATTTAGTTAAAATAGACAGTTTTTGCATGAAAACTCATTCCTGGTGGAACTTCATAGCAAAGTACAAAGTTCGTTTTGGATGGACAAAGTTAGTTGAAATAGACAGTTCTTGCATGAAAACTCATTCCTGGTAGAACTTCATAGCAAAGAACAAAGTTCGTTTTGGATGGATCAATTTAGTTGAAATAGACAGTTTTTGCATGAAAACTCATTCCTGGTGGAACTTCATAGCAAAGTACAAAGTTCGTTTTGGATGGATCAATTTAGTTGAAATAGACAGTTTTTGCATGAAAACTCATTCCTGGTGGAACTTCATAACAAAGTACAAAGTTCGTATCGGATGCACCAATTTAGTTAAAATAGACAGTTTTTGCATGAAAACTCATTCCTGGTGGAACTTCATAGCAAAGAACAAACTTCGTATCGGATGCACCAATTTAGTTGAAATAGACAGTTTTTGCATGAAAACTCATTCCTGGTGGAACTTCATAGCAAAGTACAAAGTTCGTATCGGATGCACCAATTTAGTTGAAATAGACAGTTTTTGCATGAAAACTCATTCCTGGTGGAACTTCATAGCAAAGTACAAAGTTCGTTTTGGATGGATCAATTTAGTTGAAATAGACAGTTTTTGCATGTAAACTCATTCCTGGTGGAACTTCATAGCAAAGTACAAAGTTCGTATCGGATGCACCAATTTAGTTAAAATAGACAGTTTTTGCATGAAAACTCATTCCTGGTGGAACTTCATAGCAAAGTACAAAGTTCGTATCGGATGCACCAATTTAGTTGAAATAGACAGTTTTTGCATGAAAACTCATTCCTGGTGGAACTTCATAGCAAAGTACAAAGTTCGTATCGGATGCACCAATTTAGTTAAAATAGACAGTTTTTGCATGAAAACTCATTCCTGGTGGAACTTCATAGCAAAGAACAAAGTTCGTTTTGGATGGATCAATTTAGTTGAAATAGACAGTTCTTGCATGAAAACTCATTCCTGGTGGAACTTCATAGCAAAGTACAAAGTTCGTATCGGATGCACCAATTTAGTTAAAATAGACAGTTTTTGCATGAAAACTCATTCCTGGTGGAACTTCATAGCAAAGTACAAAGTTCGTTTTGGATGGATCAATTTAGTTGAAATAGACAGTTCTTGCATGAAAACTCATTCCTGGTAGAACTTCATAGCAAAGTACAAAGTTCGTTTTGGATGGATCAATTTAGTTGAAATAGACAGTTTTTGCATGAAAACTCATTCCTGGTGGAACTTCATAGCAAAGTACAAAGTTCGTTTTGGATGGATCAATTTAGTTGAAATAGACAGTTTTTGCATGTAAACTCATTCCTGGTGGAACTTCATAGCAAAGAACAAACTTCGTATCGGATGCACCAATTTAGTTGAAATAGACAGTTTTTGCATGAAAACTCATTCCTGGTGGAACTTCATAGCAAAGTACAAAGTTCGTATCGGATGCACCAATTTAGTTAAAATAGACAGTTTTTGCATGAAAACTCATTCCTGGTGGAACTTCATAGCAAAGTACAAAGTTCGTTTTGGATGGACAAAGTTAGTTGAAATAGACAGTTTTTGCATGAAAACTCATTCCTGGTGGAACTTCATAGCAAAGAACAAAGTTCGTTTTGGATGGATCAATTTAGTTGAAATAGACAGTTTTTGCATGAAAACTCATTCCTGGTGGAACTTCATAGCAAAGTACAAAGTTCGTTTTGGATGGATCAATTTAGTTAAAATAGACAGTTTTTGCATGAAAACTCATTCCTGGTGGAACTTCATAGCGAAGTACAAAGTTCGTTTTGGATGGATCAATTTAGTTGAAATAGACAGTTCTTGCATGAAAACTCATTCCTGGTAGAACTTCATAGCAAAGTACAAAGTTCGTTTTGGATGGATCAATTTAGTTGAAATAGACAGTTTTTGCATGAAAACTCATTCCTGGTGGAACTTCATAGCAAAGTACAAAGTTCGTTTTGGATGGATCAATTTAGTTGAAATAGACAGTTTTTGCATGTAAACTCATTCCTGGTGGAACTTCATAGCAAAGAACAAACTTCGTATCGGATGCACCAATTTAGTTGAAATAGACAGTTTTTGCATGAAAACTCATTCCTGGTGGAACTTCATAGCAAAGTACAAAGTTCGTATCGGATGCACCAATTTAGTTAAAATAGACAGTTTTTGCATGAAAACTCATTCCTGGTGGAACTTCATAGCAAAGAACAAACTTCGTATCGGATGCACCAATTTAGTTGAAATAGACAGTTTTTGCATGAAAACTCATTCCTGGTGGAACTTCATAGCAAAGTACAAAGTTCGTATCGGATGCACCAATTTAGTTAAAATAGACAGTTTTTGCATGAAAACTCATTCCTGGTGGAACTTCATAGCAAAGAACAAAGTTCGTTTTGGATGGATCAATTTAGTTGAAATAGACAGTTCTTGCATGAAAACTCATTCCTGGTAGAACTTCATAGCAAAGTACAAAGTTCGTTTTGGATGGATCAATTTAGTTGAAATAGACAGTTTTTGCATGAAAACTCATTCCTGGTGGAACTTCATAGCAAAGTACAAAGTTCGTTTTGGATGGATCAATTTAGTTGAAATAGACAGTTTTTGCATGTAAACTCATTCCTGGTGGAACTTCATAGCAAAGAACAAACTTCGTATCGGATGCAACAATTTAGTTGAAATAGACAGTTTTTGCATGAAAACTCATTCCTGGTGGAACTTCATAGCAAAGTACAAAGTTCGTATCGGATGCACCAATTTAGTTGAAATAGACAGTTCTTGCATGAAAACTCATTCCTGGTGGAACTTCATAGCAAAGTACAAAGTTCGTTTTGGATGGATCAATTTAGTTAAAATAGACAGTTTTTGCATGAAAACTCATTCCTGGTGGAACTTCATAGCAAAGTACAAAGTTCGTTTTGGATGGATCAATTTAGTTGAAATAGACAGTTTTTGCATAAAAACTCATTCCTGGTGGAACTTCATAGCAAAGTACAAAGTTCGTTTTGGATGGACAAAGTTAGTTGAAATAGACAGTTTTTGCATGAAAACTCATTCCTAGTGGAACTTCATAGCAAAGTACAAAGTTCGTTTTGGATGGACGAATTAAGTTGAAATAGACAGTTTTTGTATGAAAACTCATTCCTGGTGGAACTTCATAGCAAAGTACAAAGTTCGTTTTGGATGGACAAAGTTAGTTGAAATAGACAGTTTTTGCATGAAAACTCATTCCTGGTGGAACTTCATAGCAAAGTACAAAGTTCGTTTTGGATGGACAAAGTTAGTTGAAATAGACAGTTTTTGCATAAAAACTCATTCCTGGTGGAACTTCATAGCAAAGTACAAAGTTCGTTTTGGATGGACAAAGTTAGTTGAAATAGACAGTTTTTGCATAAAAACTCATTCCTGGTGGAACTTCATAGCAAAGTACAAAGTTCGAATCAGATGGACGAATTAAGTTGAAATAGACAGTTTTTGCATGAAAACTCATTCCTGGTGGAACTTCATAGCAAAGTACAAAGTTCGAATCAGATGGACGAATTAAGTTGAAATAGACAGTTTTTGCATGAAAACTCATTCCTGGTGGAACTTCATAGCAAAGTACAAAGTTCGTTTTGGATGGATCAATTTAGTTGAAATAGACAGTTTTTGCATAAAAACTCATTCCTGGTGGAACTTCATAGCAAAGTACAAAGTTCGTTTTGGATGGACAAAGTTAGTTGAAATAGACAGTTTTTGCATGAAAACTCATTCCTAGTGGAACTTCATAGCAAAGTACAAAGTTCGTTTTGGATGGACGAATTAAGTTGAAATAGACAGTTTTTGTATGAAAACTCATTCCTGGTGGAACTTCATAGCAAAGTACAAAGTTCGTTTTGGATGGACAAAGTTAGTTGAAATAGACAGTTTTTGCATGAAAACTCATTCCTGGTGGAACTTCATAGCAAAGTACAAAGTTCGTTTTGGATGGACAAAGTTAGTTAAAATAGACAGTTTTTGCATGAAAACTCATTCCTGGTGGAACTTCATAGCAAAGAACAAACTTCGTATCGGATGCACCAATTTAGTTGAAATAGACAGTTTTTGCATGAAAACTCATTCCTGGTGGAACTTCATAGCAAAGTACAAAGTTCGTTTTGGATGGATCAATTTAGTTGAAATAGACAGTTTTTGCATGTAAACTCATTCCTGGTGGAACTTCATAGCAAAGTACAAAGTTCGTATCGGATGCACCAATTTAGTTAAAGTAGACAGTTTTTGCATGAAAACTCATTCCTGGTGGAACTTCATAGCAAAGAACAAACTTCGTATCGGATGCACCAATTTAGTTGAAATAGACAGTTTTTGCATGTAAACTCATTCCTGGTGGAACTTCATAGCAAAGTACAAAGTTCGTTTTGGATGGACAAAGTTAGTTGAAATAGACAGTTTTTGCATGAAAACTCATTCCTGGTGGAACTTCATAGCAAAGTACAAAGTTCGTTTTGGATGGACGAATTAAGTTGAAAAAGACAGTTTGTGTATGAAAACTCATTCCTGGTGGAACTTCATAGCAAAGTACAAAGTTCGAATCAGATGGACGAATTAAGTTGAAATAGACAGTTTTTGCATGAAAACTCATTCCTGGTGGAACTTCATAGCAAAGTACAAAGTTCGTTTTGGATGGATCAATTTAGTTGAAATAGACAGTTTTTGCATGAAAACTCATTCCTGGTGGAACTTCATAGCAAAGTACAAAGTTCGTTTTGGATGGATCAATTTAGTTGAAATAGACAGTTTTTGCATAAAAACTCATTCCTGGTGGAACTTCATAGCAAAGTACAAAGTTCGTTTTGGATGGACAAAGTTAGTTGAAATAGACAGTTTTTGCATAAAAACTCATTCCTGGTGGAACTTCATAGCAAAGTACAAAGTTCGTTTTGGATGGACGAATTAAGTTGAAATAGACAGTTTTTGTATGAAAACTCATTCCTGGTGGAACTTCATAGCAAAGTACAAAGTTCGTTTTGGATGGACAAAGTTAGTTGAAATAGACAGTTTTTGCATGAAAACTCATTCCTGGTGGAACTTCATAGCAAAGTACAAAGTTCGTTTTGGATGGACAAAGTTAGTTGAAATAGACAGTTTTTGCATAAAAACTCATTCCTGGTGGAACTTCATAGCAAAGTACAAAGTTCGTATCGGATGCACCAATTTAGTTAAAATAGACAGTTTTTGCATGAAAACTCATTCCTGGTGGAACTTCATAGCAAAGAACAAACTTCGTATCGGATGCACCAATTTAGTTGAAATAGACAGTTTTTGCATGAAAACTCATTCCTGGTGGAACTTCATAGCAAAGTACAAAGTTCGTTTTGGATGGATCAATTTAGTTGAAATAGACAGTTTTTGCATGTAAACTCATTCCTGGTGGAACTTCATAGCAAAGTACAAAGTTCGTTTTGGATGGACAAAGTTAGTTGAAATAGACAGTTTTTGCATAAAAACTCATTCCTGGTGGAACTTCATAGCAAAGTACAAAGTTCGTTTTGGATGGACGAATTAAGTTGAAATAGACAGTTTTTGTATGAAAACTCATTCCTGGTGGAACTTCATAGCAAAGTACAAAGTTCGAATCAGATGGACGAATTAAGTTGAAATAGACAGTTTTTGCATGAAAACTCATTCCTGGTGGAACTTCATAGCAAAGTACAAAGTTCGTTTTAGATGGACAAAGTTAGTTGAAATAGACAGTTTTTGTATGAAAACTCATTCCTGGTGGAACTTCATAGCAAAGTACAAAGTTCGAATCAGATGGACGAATTAAGTTGAAATAGACAGTTTTTGCATGAAAACTCATTCCTGGTGGAACTTCATAGCAAAGTACAAAGTTCGTTTTGGATGGATCAATTTAGTTGAAATAGACAGTTTTTGCATAAAAACTCATTCCTGGTGGAACTTCATAGCAAAGTACAAAGTTCGTTTTGGATGGACAAAGTTAGTTGAAATAGACAGTTTTTGCATAAAAACTCATTCCTGGTGGAACTTCATAGCAAAGTACAAAGTTCGTATCGGATGCACCAATTTAGTTAAAATAGACAGTTTTTGCATGAAAACTCATTCCTGGTGGAACTTCATAGCAAAGTACAAAGTTCGTATCGGATGCACCAATTTAGTTGAAATAGACAGTTTTTGCATGAAAACTCATTCCTGGTGGAACTTCATAGCAAAGTACAAAGTTCGTTTTGGATGGATCAATTTAGTTGAAATAGACAGTTTTTGCATGTAAACTCATTCCTGGTGGAACTTCATAGCAAAGTACAAAGTTCGTATCGGATGCACCAATTTAGTTAAAATAGACAGTTTTTGCATGAAAACTCATTCCTGGTGGAACTTCATAGCAAAGAACAAACTTCGTATCGGATGCACCAATTTAGTTGAAATAGACAGTTTTTGCATGAAAACTCATTCCTGGTGGAACTTCATAGCAAAGTACAAAGTTCGTATCGGATGCACCAATTTAGTTAAAATAGACAGTTTTTGCATGAAAACTCATTCCTGGTGGAACTTCATAGCAAAGAACAAAGTTCGTTTTGGATGGATCAATTTAGTTGAAATAGACAGTTTTTGCATGAAAACTCATTCCTGGTGGAACTTCATAGCAAAGAACAAAGTTCGTATCGGATGCACCAATTTAGTTGAAATAGACAGTTTTTGCATGAAAACTCATTCCTGGTGGAACTTCATAGCAAAGTACAAAGTTCGTTTTGGATGGATCAATTTAGTTGAAATAGACAGTTTTTGCATGTAAACTCATTCCTGGTGGAACTTCATAGCAAAGTACAAAGTTCGTATCGGATGCACCAATTTAGTTAAAATAGACAGTTTTTGCATGAAAACTCATTCCTGGTGGAACTTCATAGCAAAGAACAAACTTCGTATCGGATGCACCAATTTAGTTGAAATAGACAGTTTTTGCATGAAAACTCATTCCTGGTGGAACTTCATAGCAAAGTACAAAGTTCGTATCGGATGCACCAATTTAGTTAAAATAGACAGTTTTTGCATGAAAACTCATTCCTGGTGGAACTTCATAGCAAAGAACAAAGTTCGTTTTGGATGGATCAATTTAGTTGAAATAGACAGTTCTTGCATGAAAACTCATTCCTGGTGGAACTTCATAGCAAAGTACAAAGTTCGTATCGGATGCACCAATTTAGTTAAAATAGACAGTTTTTGCATGAAAACTCATTCCTGGTGGAACTTCATAGCAAAGTACAAAGTTCGTTTTGGATGGATCAATTTAGTTAAAATAGACAGTTTTTGCATGAAAACTCATTCCTGGTGGAACTTCATGGCAAAGTACAAAGTTCGTTTTGGATGGATCAATTTAGTTAAAATAGACAGTTTTTGCATGAAAACTCATTCCTGGTGGAACTTCATAGCAAAGAACAAAGTTCGTTTTGGATGGATCAATTTAGTTGAAATAGACAGTTTTTGCATGAAAACTCATTCCTGGTGGAACTTCATAGCAAAGTACAAAGTTCGTTTTGGATGGATCAATTTAGTTGAAATAGACAGTTTTTGCATGTAAACTCATTCCTGGTGGAACTTCATAGCAAAGAACAAACTTCGTATCGGATGCACCAATTTAGTTGAAATAGACAGTTTTTGCATGAAAACTCATTCCTGGTGGAACTTCATAGCAAAGTACAAAGTTCGTATCGGATGCACCAATTTAGTTAAAATAGACAGTTTTTGCATGAAAACTCATTCCTGGTGGAACTTCATAGCAAAGTACAAAGTTCGTTTTGGATGGACAAAGTTAGTTGAAATAGACAGTTTTTGCATGAAAACTCATTCCTGGTGGAACTTCATAGCAAAGAACAAAGTTCGTTTTGGATGGATCAATTTAGTTGAAATAGACAGTTTTTGCATGAAAACTCATTCCTGGTGGAACTTCAAAGCAAAGTACAAAGTTCGTTTTGGATGGATCAATTTAGTTAAAATAGACAGTTTTTGCATGAAAACTCATTCCTGGTGGAACTTCATAGCAAAGTACAAAGTTCGTTTTGGATGGATCAATTTAGTTGAAATAGACAGTTCTTGCATGAAAACTCATTCCTGGTAGAACTTCATAGCAAAGTACAAAGTTCGTTTTGGATGGATCAATTTAGTTGAAATAGACAGTTTTTGCATGAAAACTCATTCCTGGTGGAACTTCATAGCAAAGTACAAAGTTCGTTTTGGATGGATCAATTTAGTTGAAATAGACAGTTTTTGCATGTAAACTCATTCCTGGTGGAACTTCATAGCAAAGAACAAACTTCGTATCGGATGCACCAATTTAGTTGAAATAGACAGTTTTTGCATGAAAACTCATTCCTGGTGGAACTTCATAGCAAAGTACAAAGTTCGTATCGGATGCACCAATTTAGTTAAAATAGACAGTTTTTGCATGAAAACTCATTCCTGGTGGAACTTCATAGCAAAGAACAAACTTCGTATCGGATGCACCAATTTAGTTGAAATAGACAGTTTTTGCATGTAAACTCATTCCTGGTGGAACTTCATAGCAAAGAACAAACTTCGTATCGGATGCAACAATTTAGTTGAAATAGACAGTTTTTGCATGAAAACTCATTCCTGGTGGAACTTCATAGCAAAGTACAAAGTTCGTATCGGATGCACCAATTTAGTTAAAATAGACAGTTTTTGCATGAAAACTCATTCCTGGTGGAACTTCATAGCAAAGAACAAAGTTCGTTTTGGATGGATCAATTTAGTTGAAATAGACAGTTCTTGCATGAAAACTCATTCCTGGTAGAACTTCATAGCAAAGTACAAAGTTCGTTTTGGATGGATCAATTTAGTTGAAATAGACAGTTTTTGCATGAAAACTCATTCCTGGTGGAACTTCATAGCAAAGTACAAAGTTCGTTTTGGATGGATCAATTTAGTTGAAATAGACAGTTTTTGCATGTAAACTCATTCCTGGTGGAACTTCATAGCAAAGAACAAACTTCGTATCGGATGCAACAATTTAGTTGAAATAGACAGTTTTTGCATGAAAACTCATTCCTGGTGGAACTTCATAGCAAAGTACAAAGTTCGTATCGGATGCACCAATTTAGTTGAAATAGACAGTTCTTGCATGAAAACTCATTCCTGGTGGAACTTCATAGCAAAGTACAAAGTTCGTTTTGGATGGATCAATTTAGTTAAAATAGACAGTTTTTGCATGAAAACTCATTCCTGGTGGAACTTCATAGCAAAGTACAAAGTTCGTTTTGGATGGATCAATTTAGTTGAAATAGACAGTTCTTGCATGAAAACTCATTCCTGGTAGAACTTCATAGCAAAGTACAAAGTTCGTTTTAGATGGACAAAGTTAGTTGAAATAGACAGTTTTTGCATGAAAACTCATTCCTGGTGGAACTTCATAGCAAAGTACAAAGTTCGTTTTAGATGGACAAAGTTAGTTGAAATAGACAGTTTTTGCATAAAAACTCATTCCTGGTGGAACTTCATAGCAAAGTACAAAGTTCGTTTTGGATGGACGAATTAAGTTGAAATAGACAGTTTTTGTATGAAAACTCATTCCTGGTGGAACTTCATAGCAAAGTACAAAGTTCGTTTTGGATGGATCAATTTAGTTGAAATAGACAGTTTTTGCATGTAAACTCATTCCTGGTGGAACTTCATAGCAAAGAACAAAGTTCGTTTTGGATGGATCAATTTAGTTGAAATAGACAGTTTTTGCATGAAAACTCATTCCTGGTGGAACTTCATAGCAAAGTACAAAGTTCGTTTTGGATGGACAAAGTTAGTTGAAATAGACAGTTTTTGCATGAAAACTCATTCCTGGTGGAACTTCATAGCAAAGTACAAAGTTCGTTTTGGATGGACAAAGTTAGTTGAAATAGACAGTTTTTGCATAAAAACTCATTCCTGGTGGAACTTCATAGCAAAGTACAAAGTTCGTTTTGGATGGACAAAGTTAGTTGAAATAGACAGTTTTTGCATAAAAACTCATTCCTGGTGGAACTTCATAGCAAAGTACAAAGTTCGTTTTGGATGGATCAATTTAGTTGAAATAGACAGTTCTTGCATGAAAACTCATTCCTGGTGGAACTTCATAGCAAAGTAAAAAGTTCGTTTTGGATGGATCAATTTAATTGAAATAGACAGTTTTTGCATGAAAACTCATTCCTGGTGGAACTTCATAGCAAAGTACAAAGTTCGTTTTGGATGGACAAAGTTAGTTGAAATAGACAGTTTTTGCATGAAAACTCATTCCTAGTGGAACTTCATAGCAAAGTACAAAGTTCGTTTTGGATGGACGAATTAAGTTGAAATAGACAGTTTTTGTATGAAAACTCATTCCTGGTGGAACTTCATAGCAAAGTACAAAGTTCGAATCAGATGGACGAATTAAGTTGAAATAGACAGTTTTTGCATGAAAACTCATTCCTGGTGGAACTTCATAGCAAAGTACAAAGTTCGAATCAGATGGACGAATTAAGTTGAAATAGACAGTTTTTGCATGAAAACTCATTCCTGGTAGAACTTCATAGCAAAGTACAAAGTTCGTTTTAGATGGACAAAGTTAGTTGAAATAGACAGTTTTTGCATGAAAACTCATTCCTGGTGGAACTTCATAGCAAAGTACAAAGTTCGTATCGGATGGACGAATTAAGTTGAAATAGACAGTTTTTGCATGAAAACTCATTCCTGGTGGAACTTCATAGCAAAGAACAAAGTTCGTTTTGGATGGATCAATTTAGTTGAAATAGACAGTTTTTGCATGAAAACTCATTCCTGGTGGAACTTCATAGCAAAGTACAAAGTTCGTATCAGATGGACGAATTAAGTTGAAATAGACAGTTTTTGCATGAAAACTCATTCCTGGTGGAACTTCATAGCAAAGAACAAAGTTCGTTTTGGATGGATCAATTTAGTTGAAATAGACAGTTTTTGCATGAAAACTCATTCCTGGTAGAACTTCATAGCAAAGTACAAAGTTCGTTTTGGATGGACGAATTAAGTTGAAATAGACAGTTTTTGCATGAAAACTCATTCCTGGTGGAACTTCATAGCAAAGAACAAAGTTCGATTTGGATGGATCAATTTCGTTGAAATAGACAGTTTTTGCATGAAAACTCATTCCTGGTGGAACTTCATAGCAAAGTACAAAGTTCGTATCGGATGGACGAATTAAGTTGAAATAGACAGTTTTTGCATGCAAACTCATTCCTGGTAGAACTTCATAGCAAAGAACAAAGTTCGTTTTGGATGGATCAATTTAGTTGAAATAGACAGTTTTTGCATGAAAACTCATTCCTGGTAGAACTTCATAGCAAAGTACAAAGTTCGTATCGGATGGACGAATTAAGTTGAAATAGACAGTTTTTGCATGAAAACTCATTCCTGGTAGAACTTCATAGCAAAGTACAAAGTTCGTTTTGGATGGACGAATTAAGTTGAAATAGACAGTTTTTGCATGAAAACTCATTCCTGGTAGAACTTCATAGCAAAGTACAAAGTTCGTTTTGGATGGATCAATTTAGTTGAAATAGACAGTTTTTGCATGAAAACTCATTCCTGGTAGAACTTCATAGCAAAGTACAAAGTTCGTTTTAGATGGATCAATTTAGTTGAAATAGACAGTTTTTGCATGAAAACTCATTCCTGGTAGAACTTCATAGCAAAGTACAAAGTTCGTATCGGATGGACAAATTAAGTTGAAATAGACAGTTTTTGCATGAAAACTCATTCCTGGTGGAACTTCTTAGCAAAGAACAAAGTTCGTATCGGATGGACGAATTAAGTTGAAATAGACAGTTTTTGCATGAAAACTCATTCCTGGTAGAACTTCATAGCAAAGTACAAAGTTCGTATCGGATGGATCAATTTAGTTGAAATAGACAGTTTTTGCATGAAAACTCATTCCTGGTGGAACTTCATTGCAAAGTACAAAGTTCGTTTTGGATGGACGATATAAGTTGAAATAGACAGTTTTTGCATGAAAACTCATTCCTGATGGAACTTCATAGCAAAGAACAAAGTTCGTATCGGATGGACGAATTAAGTTGAAATAGACAGTTTTTGCATGAAAACTCATTCCAGGTGGAACGTCATAGCAAAGAACAAAGTTCGTTTTGGATGGATCAATTTAGTTGAAATAGACAGTTTTTGCATGAAAACTCATTCCTGGTAGAACTTCATAGCAAAGTACAAAGTTCGTATCGGATGGACGAATTAAGTTGAAATAGACAGTTTTTGCATGAAAACTCATTCCTGGTGGAACTTCATAGCAAAGTACAAAGTTCGTATCGGATGGACGAATTAAGTTGAAATAGACAGTTTTTGCATGAAAACTCATTCCTGGTGGAACTTCTTAGCAAAGAACAAAGTTCGTATCGGATGGACGAATTAAGTTGAAATAGACAGTTTTTGCATGAAAACTCATTCCTGGTAGAACTTCATAGCAAAGTACAAAGTTCGTATCGGATGGACGAATTAAGTTGAAATAGACAGTTTTTGCATGAAAACTCATTCCAGGTGGAACGTCATAGCAAAGAACAAAGTTCGTTTTGGATGGATCAATTTAGTTGAAATAGACAGTTTTTGCATGAAAACTCATTCCTGGTAGAACTTCATAGCAAAGTACAAAGTTCGTATCGGATGGACGAATTAAGTTGAAATAGACAGTTTTTGCATGAAAACTCATTCCTGGTGGAACTTCATAGCAAAGAACAAAGTTCGTTTAGGATGGACGAATTAAGTTGAAATAGACAGTTTTTGCATGAAAACTCATTCCTGGTGGAACTTCATAGCAAAGTACAAAGTTCGTATCGGATGGACGAATTAAGTTGAAATAGACAGTTTTTGCATGAAAACTCATTCCTGGTAGAACTTCATAGCAAAGTACAAAGTTCGTTTTGGATGGATCAATTTAGTTGAAATAGACAGTTTTTGCATGAAAACTCATTCCTGGTAGAACTTCATAGCAAAGTACAAAGTTCGTTTTGGATGGATCAATTTAGTTGAAATAGACAGTTTTTGCATGAAAACTCATTCCTGGTGGAACTTCATAGCAAAGTACAAAGTTCGTATCGGATGGACGAATTAAGTTGAAATAGACAGTTTTTGCATGAAAACTCATTCCTGGTAGAACTTCATAGCAAAGAACAAAGTTCGTTTTGGATGGATCAATTTAGTTGAAATAGACAGTTTTGGCATGAAAACTCATTCCTGGTAGAACTTCATAGCAAAGTACAAAGTTCGTTTTGGATGGATCAATTTAGTTGAAATAGACAGTTTTTGCATGAAAACTCATTCCTGGTAGAACTTCATAGCAAAGTACAAAGTTCGTTTTGGATGGATCAATTTAGTTGAAATAGACAGTTTTTGCATGAATACTCATTCCTGGTGGAACTTCATAGCAAAGAACAAAGTTCGTTTTGGATGGATCAATTTAGTTGAAATAGACAGTTTTTGCATGAAAACTCATTCCTGGTGGAACTTCATAGCAAAGTACAAAGTTCGTATCGGATGGACGAATTAAGTTGAAATAGACAGTTTTTGCATGAAAACTCATTCCTGGTAGAACTTCATAACAAAGTACAAAGTTCGTATCGGATGGACTAATTAAGTTTAAATAGACAGTTTTTGCATGCAAACTCATTCCTGGTAGAACTTCATAGCAAAGAACAAAGTTCGTTTTGGATGGATCAATTTAGTTGAAATAGACTGTTTTTGCATGAAAACTCATTCCTGGTGGAACTTCATAGCAAAGAACAAAGTTCGTATCGGATGGACGAATTAAGTTGAAATAGACAGTTTTTGCATGAAAACTCATTCCTGGTGGAACTTCATAGCAAAGTACAAAGTTCGTATCGGATGGACGAATTAAGTTGAAATAGACAGTTTTTGCATGCAAACTCATTCCTGGTAGAACTTCATAGCAAAGAACAAAGTTCGTTTTGGATGGATCAATTTAGTTGAAATAGACTGTTTTTGCATGAAAACTCATTCCTGGTGGAACTTCATAGCAAAGAACAAAGTTCGTATCGGATGGACGAATTAAGTTGAAATAGACAGTTTTTGCATGAAAACTCATTCCTGGTGGAACTTCATAGCAAAGTACAAAGTTCGTATCGGATGGACGAATTAAGTTGAAATAGACAGTTTTTGCATGCAAACTCATTCCTGGTAGAACTTCATAGCAAAGAACAAAGTTCGTTTTGGATGGATCAATTTAGTTGAAATAGACAGTTTTTGCATGAAAACTCATTCCTGGTAGAACTTCATAGCAAAGTACAAAGTTCGTATCGGATGGACGAATTAAGTTTAAATAGACAGTTTTTGCATGCAAACTCATTCCTGGTAGAACTTCATAGCAAAGAACAAAGTTCGTTTTGGATGGATCAATTTAGTTGAAATAGACAGTTTTTGCATGAAAACTCATTCCTGGTGGAACTTCATAGCAAAGTACAAAGTTCGTATCGGATGGACGAATTAAGTTTAAATAGACAGTTTTTGCATGCAAACTCATTCCTGGTAGAACTTCATAGCAAAGAACAAAGTTCGTTTTGGATGGATCAATTTAGTTGAAATAGACTGTTTTTGCATGAAAACTCATTCCTGGTAGAACTTCATAGCAAAGTACAAAGTTCGTATCGGATGGGCGAATTAAGTTGAAATAGACAGTTTTTGCATGCAAACTCATTCCTGGTAGAACTTCATAGCAAAGAACAAAGTTCGTTTTGGATGGATCAATTTAGTTGAAATAGACAGTTTTTGCATGAAAACTCATTCCTGGTAGAACTTCATAGCAAAGTACAAAGTTCGTATCGGATGGACGAATTAAGTTTAAATAGACAGTTTTTGCATGCAAACTCATTCCTGGTAGAACTTCATAGCAAAGAACAAAGTTCGTTTTGGATGGATCAATTTAGTTGAAATAGACAGTTTTTGCATGAAAACTCATTCCTGGTGGAACTTCATAGCAAAGAACAAAGTTCGTATCGGATGGACGAATTAAGTTGAAATAGACAGTTTTTGCATGAAAACTCATTCCTGGTGGAACTTCATAGCAAAGTACAAAGTTCGTATCGGATGGACGAATTAAGTTGAAATAGACAGTTTTTGCATGAAAACTCATTCCTGGTAGAACTTCATAGCAAAGTACAAAGTTCGTTTTGGATGGACGAATTAAGTTTAAATAGACAGTTTTTGCATGCAAACTCATTCCTGGTAGAACTTCATAGCAAAGAACAAAGTTCGTTTTGGATGGATCAATTTAGTTGAAATAGACAGTTTTTGCATGAAAACTCATTCCTGGTGGAACTTCATAGCAAAGAACAAAGTTCGTATCGGATGGACGAATTAAGTTTAAATAGACAGTTTTTGCATGAAAACTCATTCCTGGTGGAACTTCATAGCAAAGTACAAAGTTCGTATCGGATGGACGAATTAAGTTGAAATAGACAGTTTTTGCATGAAAACTCATTCCTGGTAGAACTTCATAGCAAAGTACAAAGTTCGTATCGGATGGACGAATTAAGTTGAAATAGACAGTTTTTGCATGAAAACTCATTCCTGGTAGAACTTCATAGCAAAGAACAAAGTTCGTTTTGGATGGATCAATTTAGTTGAAATAGACAGTTTTTGCATGAAAACTCATTCCTGGTAGAACTTCATAGCAAAGTACAAAGTTCGTATCGGATGGACGAATTAAGTTGAAATAGACAGTTTTTGCATGAAAACTCATTCCTGGTAGAACTTCATAGCAAAGTACAAAGTTTGTTTTGGATGGATCAATTTAGTTGAAATAGACAGTTTTTGCATGAAAACTCATTCCTGGTAGAACTTCATAGCAAAGTACAAAGTTCGTATCGGATGGACGAACTAAGTTGAAATAGACAGTTTTTGCATGAAAACTCATTCCTGGTAGAACTTCATAGCAAAGAACAAAGTTCGTTTTGGATGGATCAATTTAGTTGAAATAGACAGTTTTTGCATGAAAACTCATTCCTGGTGGAACTTCATAGCAAAGAACAAAGTTCGTATCGGATGGACGAATTAAGTTTAAATAGACAGTTTTTGCATGAAAACTCATTCCTGGTGGAACTTCATAGCAAAGTACAAAGTTCGTATCGGATGGATCAATTTAGTTGAAATAGACAGTTTTTGCATGAAAACTCATTCCTGGTAGAACTTCATAGCAAAGTACAAAGTTCGTTTTGGATGGACGATATAAGTTGAAATAGACAGTTTTTGCATGAAAACTCATTCCTGGTGGAACTTCATAGCAAAGAACAAAGTTCGTTTTGGATGGATCAATTTAGTTGAAATAGACAGTTTTTGCATGAAAACTCATTCCTGGTGGAACTTCATAGCAAAGTACAAAGTTCGTATCAGATGGACGAATTAAGTTTAAATAGACAGTTTTTGCATGAAAACTCATTCCTGGTGGAACTTCATAGCAAAGAACAAAGTTCGTTTTGGATGGATCAATTTAGTTGAAATAGACAGTTTTGGCATGAAAACTCATTCCTGGTAGAACTTCATAGCAAAGTACAAAGTTCGTTTTGGATGGATCAATTTAGTTGAAATAGACAGTTTTTGCATGAAAACTCATTCCTGGTAGAACTTCATAGCAAAGTACAAAGTTCGTATCGGATGGACGAATTAAGTTGAAATAGACAGTTTTTGCATGAAAACTCATTCCTGGTAGAACTTCATAGCAAAGTACAAAGTTCGTTTTGGATGGATCAATTTAGTTGAAATAGACAGTTTTTGCATGAAAACTCATTCCTGGTAGAACTTCATAGCAAAGTACAAAGTTCGTTTTGGATGGATCAATTTAGTTGAAATAGACAGTTTTTGCATGAAAACTCATTCCTGGTGGAACTTCATAGCAAAGTACAAAGTTCGTTTTGGATGGATCAATTTAGTTGAAATAGACAGTTTTTGCATGTAAACTCATTCCTGGTGGAACTTCATAGCAAAGTACAAAGTTCGTTTTGGATGGACGAATTAAGTTGAAATAGACAGTTTTTGCATGAAAACTCATTCCTGGTGGAACTTCATAGCAAAGTACAAAGTTCGTTTTGGATGGACAAAGTTAGTTGAAATAGACAGTTTTTGCATGAAAACTCATTCCTGGTGGAACTTCATAGCAAAGTACAAAGTTCGTTTTGGATGGACAAAGTTAGTTGAAATAGACAGTTTTTGCATGAAAACTCATTCCTGGTGGAACTTCATAGCAAAGTACAAAGTTCGTTTTGGATGGACAAAGTTAGTTGAAATAGACAGTTTTTGCATAAAAACTCATTCCTGGTGGAACTTCATAGCAAAGTACAAAGTTCGTTTTGGATGGACAAAGTTAGTTGAAATAGACAGTTTTTGCATAAAAACTCATTCCTGGTGGAACTTCATAGCAAAGTACAAAGTTCGTTTTGGATGGACAAAGTTAGTTGAAATAGACAGTTTTTGCATAAAAACTCATTCCTGGTGGAACTTCATAGCAAAGTACAAAGTTCGAATCAGATGGACAAAGTTAGTTGAAATAGACAGTTTTTGCATGAAAACTCATTCCTGGTGGAACTTCATAGCAAAGTACAAAGTTCGTTTTGGATGGACAAAGTTAGTTGAAATAGACAGTTTTTGCATGAAAACTCATTCCTGGTGGAACTTCATAGCAAAGTACAAAGTTCGTTTTGGATGGATCAATTTAGTTGAAATAGACAGTTTTTGCATGAAAACTCATTCCTGGTGGAACTTCATAGCAAAGTACAAAGTTCGTATCGGATGGATCAATTTAGTTGAAATAGACAGTTTTTGCATGAAAACTCATTCCTGGTGGAACTTCATAGCAAAGTACAAAGTTCGTATCGGATGGACGAATTAAGTTGAAATAGACAGTTTTTGCATGAAAACTCATTCCTGGTGGAACTTCATAGCAAAGTACAAAGTTCGTTTTGGATGGATCAATTTAGTTGAAATAGACAGTTTTTGCATGAAAACTCATTCCTGGTGGAACTTCATAGCAAAGTACAAAGTTCGTTTTGGATGGATCAATTTAGTTGAAATAGACAGTTTTTGCATGAAAACTCATTCCTGGTGGAACTTCATAGCAAAGTACAAAGTTCGTTTTGGATGGATCAATTTAGTTGAAATAGACAGTTTTTGCATGAAAACTCATTCCTGGTGGAACTTCATAGCAAAGTACAAAGTTCGTTTTGGATGGATCAATTTAGTTGAAATAGACAGTTTTTGCATGTAAACTCATTCCTGGTGGAACTTCATAGCAAAGTACAAAGTTCGTTTTGGATGGACAAAGTTAGTTGAAATAGACAGTTTTTGCATGAAAACTCATTCCTGGTGGAACTTCATAGCAAAGTACAAAGTTCGTTTTGGATGGACAAAGTTAGTTGAAATAGACAGTTTTTGCATGAAAACTCATTCCTGGTGGAACTTCATAGCAAAGTACAAAGTTCGTTTTGGATGGACAAAGTTAGTTGAAATAGACAGTTTTTGCATGAAAACTCATTCCTGGTGGAACTTCATAGCAAAGTACAAAGTTCGTTTTGGATGGATCAATTTAGTTGAAATAGACAGTTTTTGCATGAAAACTCATTCCTGGTGGAACTTCATAGCAAAGTACAAAGTTCGTATCGGATGGATCAATTTAGTTGAAATAGACAGTTTTTGCATGAAAACTCATTCCTGGTGGAACTTCATAGCAAAGTACAAAGTTCGTATCGGATGGACGAATTAAGTTGAAATAGACAGTTTTTGCATGAAAACTCATTCCTGGTGGAACTTCATAGCAAAGTACAAAGTTCGTTTTGGATGGATCAATTTAGTTGAAATAGACAGTTTTTGCATGAAAACTCATTCCTGGTGGAACTTCATAGCAAAGTACAAAGTTCGTTTTGGATGGATCAATTTAGTTGAAATAGACAGTTTTTGCATGAAAACTCATTCCTGGTGGAACTTCATAGCAAAGTACAAAGTTCGTTTTGGATGGATCAATTTAGTTGAAATAGACAGTTTTTGCATGAAAACTCATTCCTGGTGGAACTTCATAGCAAAGTACAAAGTTCGTTTTGGATGGATCAATTTAGTTGAAATAGACAGTTTTTGCATGAAAACTCATTCCTGGTGGAACTTCATAGCAAAGTACAAAGTTCGTTTTGGATGGATCAATTTAGTTGAAATAGACAGTTTTTGCATGTAAACTCATTCCTGGTGGAACTTCATAGCAAAGTACAAAGTTCGTATCGGATGGACGAATTAAGTTGAAATAGACAGTTTTTGCATGAAAACTCATTCCTGGTGGAACTTCATAGCAAAGTACAAAGTTCGTTTTGGATGGATCAATTTAGTTGAAATAGACAGTTTTTGCATGAAAACTCATTCCTGGTGGAACTTCATAGCAAAGTACAAAGTTCGTATCGGATGGATCAATTTAGTTGAAATAGACAGTTTTTGCATGAAAACTCATTCCTGGTGGAACTTCATAGCAAAGTACAAAGTTCGTTTTGGATGGATCAATTTAGTTGAAATAGACAGTTTTTGCATGAAAACTCATTCCTGGTGGAACTTCATAGCAAAGTACAAAGTTCGTTTTGGATGGATCAATTTAGTTGAAATAGACAGTTTTTGCATGAAAACTCATTCCTGGTGGAACTTCATAGCAAAGTACAAAGTTCGTTTTGGATGGATCAATTTAGTTGAAATAGACAGTTTTTGCATGTAAACTCATTCCTGGTGGAACTTCATAGCAAAGTACAAAGTTCGTTTTGGATGGACAAAGTTAGTTGAAATAGACAGTTTTTGCATGAAAACTCATTCCTGGTGGAACTTCATAGCAAAGTACAAAGTTCGAATCGGATGGACAAAGTTAGTTGAAATAGACAGTTTTTGCATAAAAACTCATTCCTGGTGGAACTTCATAGCAAAGTACAAAGTTCGTTTTGGATGGACAAAGTTAGTTGAAATAGACAGTTCTTGCATGAAAACTCATTCCTGGTAGAACTTCATAGCAAAGTACAAAGTTCGTATCGGATGGACGAATTAAGTTGAAATAGACAGTTTTTGCATGAAAACTCATTTCAGGTGGAACTTCATAGCAAAGAACAAAGTTCGTTTTGGATGGATCAATTTAGTTGAAATAGACAGTTTTTGCATGAAAACTCATTCCTGGTGGAACTTCATAGCAAAGTACAAAGTTCGTTTTGGAAGGATCAATTTAGTTGAAATAGACAGTTTTTGCATGAAAACTCATTCCTGGTGGAACTTCATAGCAAAGTACAAAGTTCGTTTTGGATGGACAAAGTTAGTTGAAATAGACAGTTCTTGCATGAAAACTCATGCCTGGTAGAACTTCATAGCAAAGTACAAAGTTCGTATCGGATGGATCAATTTAGTTGAAATAGACAGTTTTTGCATGAAAACTCATTCCTGGTGGAACTTCATAGCAAAGTACAAAGTTCGTTTTGGATGGACAAAGTTAGTTGAAATAGACAGTTTTTGTATGAAAACTCATTCCTGGTGGAACTTCATAGCAAAGTACAAAGTTCGAATCAGATGGACGAATTAAGTTGAAATAGACAGTTTTTGCATGAAAACTCATTCCTGGTGGAACTTCATAGCAAAGTACAAAGTTCGTTTTGGATGGACAAAATTAGTTGAAATAGACAGTTTTTGCATGAAAACTCATTCCTGGTGGAACTTCATAGCAAAGTACAAAGTTCGTATCGGATGGATCAATTTAGTTGAAATAGACAGTTTTTGCATGAAAACTCATTCCTGGTGGAACTTCATAGCAAAGTCCAAAGTTCGTTTTGGATGGACAAAGTTAGTTGAAATAGACAGTTTTTGCATGAAAACTCATTCCTGGTGGAACTTCATAGCAAAGTACAAAGTTCGTTTTGGATGGATCAATTTAGTTGAAATAGACAGTTTTTGCATGAAAACTCATTCCTGGTGGAACTTCATAGCAAAGTACAAAGTTCGTTTTGGATGGACAAAGTTAGTTGAAATAGACAGTTCTTGCATGAAAACTCATGCCTGGTAGAACTTCATAGCAAAGTACAAAGTTCGTATCGGATGGATCAATTTAGTTGAAATAGACAGTTTTTGCATGAAAACTCATTCCTGGTGGAACTTCATAGCAAAGAACAAAGTTCGTTTTGGATGGATCAATTTAGTTGAAATAGACAGTTTTTGCATGAAAACTCATTCGTGGTGGAACTTCATAGCAAAGTACAAAGTTCGTTTTGGATGGATCAATTTAGTTGAAAAAGACAGTTTTTGCATGAAAACTCATTCCTGGTGGAACTTCATAGCAAAGTACAAAGTTCGTTTTGGATGGACAAAGTTAGTTGAAATAGACAGTTTTTGCATAAAAACTCATTCCTGGTGGAACTTCATAGCAAAGTACAAAGTTCGTTTTGGATGGACAAAGTTAGTTGAAATAGACAGTTTTTGCATAAAAACTCATTCCTGGTGGAACTTCATAGCAAAGTACAAAGTTCGTTTTTGATGGACAAAGTTAGTTGAAATAGACAGTTTTTGCATGAAAACTCATTCCTGGTGGAACTTCATAGCAAAGTACAAAGTTCGTTTTGGATGGATCAATTTAGTTGAAATAGACAGTTCTTGCATGAAAACTCATTCCTGGTAGAACTTCATAGCAAAATACAAAGTTCGTATCGGATGGACTAATTTAGGTTGAAATAGACAGTTTTTGCATGAAAACTCATTCCTGGTGGAACTTCATAGCAAAGTACAAAGTTCGTTTTGGATGGATCAATTTAGTTAAAATAGACAGTTTTTGCATGAAAATTCATTCCTGGTGGAACTTCATAGCAAAGTACAAAGTTCGTTTTGGATGGACAAAGTTAGTTGAAATAGACAGTTCTTGCATGAAAACTCATTCCTGGTAGAACTTCATAGCAAAGTACAAAGTTCGTATCGGATGGATCAATTTAGTTGAAATAGACAGTTTTTGCATGAAAACTCATTCCTGGTGGAACTTCATAGCAAAGTACAAAGTTCGTTTTGGATGGATCAATTTAGTTGAAATAGACAGTTTTTGCATGTAAACTCATTCCTGGTGGAACTTCATAGCAAAGTACAAAGTTCGTATCGGATGCACCAATTTAGTTGAAATAGACAGTTTTTGCATGAAAACTCATTCCTGGTGGAACTTCATAGCAAAGTACAAAGTTCGTATCGGATGCACCAATTTAGTTGAAATAGACAGTTCTTGCATGAAAACTCATTCCTGGTGGAACTTCATAGCAAAGTACAAAGTTCGTTTTGGATGGATCAATTTAGTTAAAATAGACAGTTTTTGCATGAAAACTCATTCCTGGTGGAACTTCATAGCAAAGTACAAAGTTCGTTTTGGATGGACAAAGTTAGTTGAAATAGACAGTTTTTGCATGAAAACTCATTCCTGGTGGAACTTCATAGCAAAGTACAAAGTTCGTTTTGGATGGACAAAGTTAGTTGAAATAGACAGTTTTTGCATAAAAACTCATTCCTGGTGGAACTTCATAGCAAAGTACAAAGTTCGTTTTGGATGGACAAAGTTAGTTGAAATAGACAGTTCTTGCATGAAAACTCATTCGTGGTGGAACTTCATAGCAAAGTACAAAGTTCGTTTTAGATGGACAAAGTTAGTTGAAATAGACAGTTTTTGCATGAAAACTCATTCCTGGTGGAACTTCATAGCAAAGTACAAAGTTCGTTTTGGATGGACAAAGTTAGTTGAAATAGACAGCTTTTGCATAAAAACTCATTCCTGGTGGAACTTCATAGCAAAGTACAAAGTTCGTTTTGGATGGATCAATTTAGTTGAAATAGACAGTTTTTGCATGAAAACTCATTCCTGGTGGAACTTCATAGCAAAGTACAAAGTTCGTTTTGGATGGACAAAGTTAGTTGAAATAGACAGTTTTTGCATGAAAACTCATTCCTGGTGGAACTTCATAGCAAAGTACAAAGTTCGTTTTGGATGGACAAAGTTAGTTGAAATAGACAGTTTTTGTATGAAAACTCATTCCTGGTGGAACTTCATAGCAAAGTACAAAGTTCGAATCAGATGGACGAATTAAGTTGAAATAGACAGTTTTGGCATGAAAACTCATTCCTGGTGGAACTTCATAGCATAGTACAAAGTTCGAATCAGATGGACGAATTAAGTTGAAATAGACAGTTTTTGCATGAAAACTCATTCCTGGTAGAACTTCATAGCAAAGTACAAAGTTCGTTTTAGATGGACAAAGTTAGTTGAAATAGACAGTTTTTGCATGAAAACTCATTCCTGGTGGAACTTCATAGCAAAGTACAAAGTTCGTTTTGGATGGATCAATTTAGTTGAAATAGACAGTTTTTGCATGAAAACTCATTCCTGGTGGAACTTCATAGCAAAGTACAAAGTTCGTTTTGGATGGACAAAGTTAGTTGAAATAGACAGTTTTTGCATGAAAACTCATTCCTGGTGGAACTTCATAGCAAAGTACAAAGTTCGTTTTGGATGGATCAATTTAGTTGAAATAGACAGTTTTTGCATGAAAACTCATTCCTGGTGGAACTTCATAGCAAAGTACAAAGTTCGTTTTGGATGGATCAATTTAGTTGAAATAGACAGTTTTTGTATGAAAACTCATTCCTGGTGGAACTTCATAGCAAAGTACAAAGTTCGAATCAGATGGACGAATTAAGTTGAAATAGACAGTTTTGGCATGAAAACTCATTCCTGGTGGAACTTCATAGCATAGTACAAAGTTCGAATCAGATGGACGAATTAAGTTGAAATAGACAGTTTTTGCATGAAAACTCATTCCTGGTAGAACTTCATAGCAAAGTACAAAGTTCGTTTTAGATGGACAAAGTTAGTTGAAATAGACAGTTTTTGCATGAAAACTCATTCCTGGTGGAACTTCATAGCAAAGTACAAAGTTCATTTTGGATGGATCAATTTAGTTGAAATAGACAGTTTTTGCATGAAAACTCATTCCTGGTAGAACTTCATAGCAAAGTACAAAGTTCGTTTTAGATGGACAAAGTTAGTTGAAATAGACAGTTTTTGCATGAAAACTCATTCCTGGTGGAACTTCATAGCAAAGTACAAAGTTCGTTTTGGATGGATCAATTTAGTTGAAATAGACAGTTTTTGCATGAAAACTCATTCCTGGTGGAACTTCATAGCAAAGTACAAAGTTCGTTTTGGATGGATCAATTTAGTTGAAATAGACAGTTTTTGTATGAAAACTCATTCCTGGTGGAACTTCATAGCAAAGTACAAAGTTCGTATCGGATGGATCAATTTAGTTGAAATAGACAGTTCTTGCATGAAAACTCATTCCTGGTAGAACTTCATAGCAAAGTACAAAGTTCGTATCGGATGGACGAATTAAGTTGAAATAGACAGTTTTTGTATGAATACTCATTCCTGGTGGAACTTCATAGCAAAGTACAAAGTTCGAATCAGATGGACGAATTAAGTTGAAATAGACAGTTTTTGCATGAAAACTCATTCCTGGTGGAACTTCATAGCAAAGTAAAAAGTTCGTTTTGGATGGATCAATTTAGTTGAAATAGACAGTTTTTGCATGAAAACTCATTCCTGGTGGAACTTCATAGCAAAGTACAAAGTTCGTTTTGGATGGACAAAGTTAGTTGAAATAGACAGTTTTTGCATGAAAACTCATTCCTGGTGGAACTTCATAGCAAAGTACAAAGTTCGTTTTGGATGGACGAATTAAGTTGAAATAGACAGTTTTTGTATGAAAACTCATTCCTGGTGGAACTTCATAGCAAAGTACAAAGGTCGAATCAGATGGACGAATTAAGTTGAAATAGACAGTTTTTGCATGAAAACTCATTCCTGGTGGAACTTCATAGCATAGTACAAAGTTCGAATCAGATGGACGAATTAAGTTGAAATGGACAGTTTTTGCATGAAAACTCATTCCTGGTGGAACTTCATGGCAAAGTACAAAGTTCGTTTTGGATGGATCAATTTAGTTGAAATAGACAGTTTTTGCATGAAAACTCATTCCTGGTGGAACTTCATAGCAAAGTACAAAGTTCGTTTTGGATGGATCAATTTAGTTGAAATAGACAGTTTTTGCATGAAAACTCATTCCTGGTGGAACTTCATAGCAAAGTACAAAGTTCGTTTTGGATGGATCAATTTAGTTGAAATAGACAGTTTTTGCATGAAAACTCATTCCTGGTAGAACTTCATAGCAAAGTACAAAGTTCGTTTTGGATGGATCCATTTAGTTGAAATAGACAGTTTTTGCATGAAAACTCATTCCTGGTGGAACTTCATAGCAAAGTACAAAGTTCGTTTTGGATGGACAAAGTTAGTTGAAATAGACAGTTCTTGCATGAAAACTCATTCCTGGTAGAACTTCATAGCAAAGTACAAAGTTCGTATCGGATGGACGAATTAAGTTGAAATAGACAGTTTTTGCATGAAAACTCATTTCTGGTGGAACTTCATAGCAAAGTACAAAGTTCGTTTTGGATGGACAAAGTTAGTTGAAATAGACAGTTTTTGCATGAAAACTCATTCCTGGTGGAACTTCATAGCAAAGTACAAAGTTCGTTTTGGATGGATCAATTTAGTTGAAATAGACAGTTTTTGCATGAAAACTCATTCCTGGTGGAACTTCATAGCAAAGTACAAAGTTCGTTTTGGATGGACAAAGTTAGTTGAAATAGACAGTTCTTGCATGAAAACTCATTCCTGGTAGAACTTCATAGCAAAGTACAAAGTTCGTTTTGGATGGATCAATTTAGTTGAAAAAGACAGTTTTTGCATGAAAACTCATTCCTGGTGGAACTTCATAGCAAAGAACAAAGTTCGTTTTGGATGGATCAATTTAGTTGAAATAGACAGTTTTTGCATGAAAATTCATTCGTGGTGGAACTTCATAGCAAAGTACAAAGTTCGTTTTGGATGGATCAATTTAGTTGAAATAGACAGTTTTTGCATAAAAACTCATTCCTGGTGGAACTTCATAGCAAAGTACAAAGTTCGTTTTGGATGGACAAAGTTAGTTGAAATAGACAGTTTTTGCATGAAAACTCATTCCTGGTGGAACTTCATAGCAAAGTACAAAGTTCGTTTTGGATGGATCAATTTAGTTGAAATAGACAGTTTTTGCATGAAAACTCATTCCTGGTGGAACTTCATAGCAAAGTACAAAGTTCGTTTTGGATGGATCAATTTAGTTGAAATAGACAGTTTTTGCATAAAAACTCATTCCTGGTGGAACTTCATAGCAAAGTACAAAGTTCGTTTTGGATGGACAAAGTTAGTTGAAATAGACAGTTTTTGCATGAAAACTCATTCCTGGTGGAACTTCATAGCAAAGTACAAAGTTCGTTTTGGATGGATCAATTTAGTTGAAATAGACAGTTTTTGCATGAAAACTCATTCCTGGTGGAACTTCATAGCAAAGTACAAAGTTCGTTTTGGATGGATCAATTTAGTTGAAATAGACAGTTTTTGCATGAAAACTCATTCCTGGTGGAACTTCATAGCAAAGAACAAAGTTCGTTTTGGATGGATCAATTTAGTTGAAATAGACAGTTTTTGCATGAAAACTCATTCCTGGTGGAACTTCATAGCAAAGTACAAAGTTCGTTTTGGATGGATCAATTTAGTTAAAATAGACAGTTTTTGCATGAAAACTCATTCCTGGTGGAACTTCATAGCAAAGTACAAAGTTCGTTTTGGATGGACAAAGTTAGTTGAAATAGACAGTTCTTGCATGAAAACTCATTCCTGGTAGAGCTTCATAGCAAAGTACAAAGTTCGTTTTGGATGGATCAATTTAGTTGAAATAGACAGTTCTTGCATGAAAACTCATTCCTGGTAGAACTTCATAGCAAAGTACAAAGTTCGTTTTGGATGGATCAATTTAGTTGAAATAGACAGTTTTTGCATGAAAACTCATTCCTGGTGGAACTTCATAGCAAAGTACAAAGTTCGTTTTGGATGGATCAATTTAGTTGAAATAGACAGTTTTTGCATAAAAACTCATTCCTGGTGGAACTTCATAGCAAAGTACAAAGTTCGTTTTGGATGGACAAAGTTAGTTGAAATAGACAGTTTTTGCATGAAAACTCATTCCTGGTGGAACTTCATAGCAAAGTACAAAGTTCGTTTTGGATGGATCAATTTAGTTAAAATAGACAGTTTTTGCATGAAAACTCATTCCTGGTGGAACTTCATAGCAAAGTACAAAGTTCGTTTTGGATGGACAAAGTTAGTTGAAATAGACAGTTTTTGCATGAAAACTCATTCCTGGTGGAACTTCATAGCAAAGTACAAAGTTCGTTTTGGATGGATCAATTTAGTTGAAATAGACAGTTCTTGCATGAAAACTCATTCCTGGTAGAACTTCATAGCAAAGTACAAAGTTCGTTTTGGATGGACAAAGTTAGTTGAAATAGACAGTTCTTGCATGAAAACTCATTCCTGGTAGAACTTCATAGCAAAGTACAAAGTTCGTTTTGGATGGATCAATTTAGTTGAAAAAGACAGTTTTTGCATGAAAACTCATTCCTGGTGGAACTTCATAGCAAAGAACAAAGTTCGTTTTGGATGGATCAATTTAGTTGAAATAGACAGTTTTTGCATGAAAATTCATTCGTGGTGGAACTTCATAGCAAAGTACAAAGTTCGTTTTGGATGGATCAATTTAGTTGAAATAGACAGTTTTTGCATAAAAACTCATTCCTGGTGGAACTTCATAGCAAAGTACAAAGTTCGTTTTGGATGGACAAAGTTAGTTGAAATAGACAGTTTTTGCATGAAAACTCATTCCTGGTGGAACTTCATAGCAAAGTACAAAGTTCGTTTTGGATGGATCAATTTAGTTGAAATAGACAGTTTTTGCATGAAAACTCATTCCTGGTGGAACTTCATAGCAAAGTACAAAGTTCGTTTTGGATGGATCAATTTAGTTGAAATAGACAGTTTTTGCATAAAAACTCATTCCTGGTGGAACTTCATAGCAAAGTACAAAGTTCGTTTTGGATGGACAAAGTTAGTTGAAATAGACAGTTTTTGCATGAAAACTCATTCCTGGTGGAACTTCATAGCAAAGTACAAAGTTCGTTTTGGATGGATCAATTTAGTTGAAATAGACAGTTTTTGCATGAAAACTCATTCCTGGTGGAACTTCATAGCAAAGTACAAAGTTCGTTTTGGATGGATCAATTTAGTTGAAATAGACAGTTTTTGCATGAAAACTCATTCCTGGTGGAACTTCATAGCAAAGAACAAAGTTCGTTTTGGATGGATCAATTTAGTTGAAATAGACAGTTTTTGCATGAAAACTCATTCCTGGTGGAACTTCATAGCAAAGTACAAAGTTCGTTTTGGATGGATCAATTTAGTTAAAATAGACAGTTTTTGCATGAAAACTCATTCCTGGTGGAACTTCATAGCAAAGTACAAAGTTCGTTTTGGATGGACAAAGTTAGTTGAAATAGACAGTTCTTGCATGAAAACTCATTCCTGGTAGAGCTTCATAGCAAAGTACAAAGTTCGTTTTGGATGGATCAATTTAGTTGAAATAGACAGTTCTTGCATGAAAACTCATTCCTGGTAGAACTTCATAGCAAAGTACAAAGTTCGTTTTGGATGGATCAATTTAGTTAAAATAGACAGTTTTTGCATGAAAACTCATTCCTGGTGGAACTTCATAGCAAAGTACAAAGTTCGTATCGGATGCACCAATTTAGTTGAAATAGACAGTTTTTGCATGAAAACTCATTCCTGGTGGAACTTCATAGCAAAGTACAAAGTTCGTTTTGGATGGATCAATTTAGTTAAAATAGACAGTTTTTGCATGAAAACTCATTCCTGGTGGAACTTCATAGCAAAGTACAAAGTTCGTTTTGGATGGACAAAGTTAGTTGAAATAGACAGTTTTTGCATGAAAACTCATTCCTGGTGGAACTTCATAGCAAAGAACAAAGTTCGTTTTGGATGGACAAAGTTAGTTGAAATAGACAGCTTTTGCATAAAAACTCATTCCTGGTGGAACTTCATAGCAAAGTACAAAGTTCGTTTTGGATGGACAAAGTTAGTTGAAATAGACAGTTTTTGCATAAAAACTCATTCCTGGTGGAACTTCATAGCAAAGTACAAAGTTCGTTTTGGATGGATCAATTTAGTTGAAATAGACAGTTCTTGCATGAAAACTCATTCCTGGTAGAACTTCATAGCAAAGTACAAAGTTCGTTTTAGATGGACAAAGTTAGTTGAAATAGACAGTTTTTGCATGAAAACTCATTCCTGGTGGAACTTCATAGCAAAGTACAAAGTTCGTTTTGGATGGACAAAGTTAGTTGAAATAGACAGCTTTTGCATAAAAACTCATTCCTGGTGGAACTTCATAGCAAAGTACAAAGTTCGTTTTGGATGGATCAATTTAGTTGAAATAGACAGTTTTTGCATGAAAACTCATTCCTGGTGGAACTTCATAGCAAAGTACAAAGTTCGTTTTGGATGGACAAAGTTAGTTGAAATAGACAGTTTTTGCATAAAAACTCATTCCTGGTGGAACTTCATAGCAAAGTACAAAGTTCGTTTTGGATGGATCAATTTAGTTGAAATAGACAGTTTTTGCATGAAAACTCATTCCTGGTGGAACTTCATAGCAAAGTACAAAGTTCGTTTTGGATGGACAAAGTTAGTTGAAATAGACAGTTTTTGCATGAAAACTCATTCCTGGTGGAACTTCATAGCAAAGTAAAAAGTTCGTTTTGGATGGACGAATTAAGTTGAAATAGACAGTTTTTGTATGAAAACTCATTCCTGGTGGAACTTCATAGCAAAGTACAAAGTTCGAATCAGATGGACGAATTAAGTTGAAATAGACAGTTTTTGCATGAAAACTCATTCCTGGTGGAACTTCATAGCATAGTACAAAGTTCGAATCAGATGGACGAATTAAGTTGAAATAGACAGTTTTTGCATGAAAACTCATTCCTGGTAGAACTTCATAGCAAAGTACAAAGTTCGTTTTAGATGGACAAAGTTAGTTGAAATAGACAGTTTTTGCATGAAAACTCATTCCTGGTGGAACTTCATAGCAAAGTACAAAGTTCGTTTTGGATAGACAAAGTTAGTTGAAATAGACAGTTTTTGCATGAAAACTCATTCCTGGTGGAACTTCATAGCAAAGTACAAAGTTCGTTTTGGATGGACAAAGTTAGTTGAAATAGACAGTTTTTGCATAAAAACTCATTCCTGGTGGAACTTCATAGCAAAGTACAAAGTTCGTTTTGGATGGATCAATTTAGTTGAAATAGACAGTTTTTGCATGAAAACTCATTCCTGGTGGAACTTCATAGCAAAGTACAAAGTTCGTTTTGGATGGATCAATTTAGTTGAAATAGACAGTTTTTGCATGTAAACTCATTCCTGGTGGAACTTCATAGCAAAGTACAAAGTTCGTTTTGGATGGACAAAGTTAGTTGAAATAGACAGTTTTTGCATGAAAACTCATTCCTGGTGGAACTTCATAGCAAAGTACAAAGTTCGAATCGGATGGACAAAGTTAGTTGAAATAGACAGTTTTTGCATAAAAACTCATTCCTGGTGGAACTTCATAGCAAAGTACAAAGTTCGTTTTGGATGGACAAAGTTAGTTGAAATAGACAGTTCTTGCATGAAAACTCATTCCTGGTAGAACTTCATAGCAAAGTACAAAGTTCGTATCGGATGGACGAATTAAGTTGAAATAGACAGTTTTTGCATGAAAACTCATTTCTGGTGGAACTTCATAGCAAAGAACAAAGTTCGTTTTGGATGGATCAATTTAGTTGAAATAGACAGTTTTTGCATGAAAACTCATTCCTGGTGGAACTTCATAGCAAAGTACAAAGTTCGTTTTGGATGGATCAATTTAGTTAAAATAGACAGTTTTTGCATGAAAACTCATTCCTGGTGGAACTTCATAGCAAAGTACAAAGTTCGTTTTGGATGGACAAAGTTAGTTGAAATAGACAGTTTTTGCATGAAAACTCATTCCTGGTGGAACTTCATAGCAAAGTACAAAGTTCGTTTTGGATGGATCAATTTAGTTGAAATAGACAGTTTTTGCATGAAAACTCATTCCTGGTGGAACTTCATAGCAAAGTACAAAGTTCGTTTTGGATGGATCAATTTAGTTGAAATAGACAGTTTTTGCATGAAAACTCATTCCTGGTGGAACTTCATAGCAAAGTACAAAGTTCGTTTTGGATGGATCAATTTAGTTGAAATAGACAGTTTTTGCATGAAAACTCATTCCTGGTAGAACTTCATAGCAAAGTACAAAGTTCGTTTTGGATGGATCAATTTAGTTGAAATAGACAGTTCTTGCATGAAAACTCATTCCTGGTAGAACTTCATAGCAAAGTACAAAGTTCGTATCGGATGGACGAATTAAGTTGAAATAGACAGTTTTTGCATGAAAACTCATTCCTGGTGGAACTTCATAGCAAAGTACAAAGTTCGTTTTGGATGGATCAATTTAGTTGAAATAGACAGTTTTTGCATGTAAACTCATTCCTGGTGGAACTTCATAGCAAAGTACAAAGTTCGTTTTGGATGGACAAAGTTAGTTGAAATAGACAGTTTTTGCATGAAAACTCATTCCTGGTGGAACTTCATAGCAAAGTACAAAGTTCGAATCGGATGGACAAAGTTAGTTGAAATAGACAGTTTTTGCATAAAAACTCATTCCTGGTGGAACTTCATAGCAAAGTACAAAGTTCGTTTTGGATGGACAAAGTTAGTTGAAATAGACAGTTCTTGCATGAAAACTCATTCCTGGTAGAACTTCATAGCAAAGTACAAAGTTCGTATCGGATGGACGAATTAAGTTGAAATAGACAGTTTTTGCATGAAAACTCATTTCTGGTGGAACTTCATAGCAAAGAACAAAGTTCGTTTTGGATGGATCAATTTAGTTGAAATAGACAGTTTTTGCATGAAAACTCATTCCTGGTGGAACTTCATAGCAAAGTACAAAGTTCGTTTTGGATGGATCAATTTAGTTGAAATAGACAGTTTTTGCATGAAAACTCATTCCTGGTGGAACTTCATAGCAAAGTACAAAGTTCGTTTTGGATGGACAAAGTTAGTTGAAATAGACAGTTTTTGCATGAAAACTCATTCCTGGTGGAACTTCATAGCAAAGTACAAAGTTCGTTTTGGATGGATCAATTTAGTTGAAATAGACAGTTTTTGCATGAAAACTCATTCCTGGTGGAACTTCATAGCAAAGTACAAAGTTCGTTTTGGATGGATCAATTTAGTTGAAATAGACAGTTTTTGCATGAAAACTCATTCGTGGTGGAACTTCATAGCAAAGAACAAAGTTCGTTTTGGATGGATCAATTTAGTTGAAATAGACAGTTTTTGCATGAAAACTCATTCCTGGTGGAACTTCATAGCAAAGAACAAAGTTCGTTTTGGATGGATCAATTTAGTTGAAATAGACAGTTTTTGCATGAAAACTCATTCGTGGTGGAACTTCATAGCAAAGTACAAAGTTCGTTTTGGATGGATCAATTTAGTTGAAATAGACAGTTTTTGCATAAAAACTCATTCCTGGTGGAACTTCATAGCAAAGTACAAAGTTCGTTTTGGATGGATCAATTTAGTTGAAATAGACAGTTTTTGCATGAAAACTCATTCCTGGTGGAACTTCATAGCAAAGTACAAAGTTCGTTTTGGATGGATCAATTTAGTTGAAATAGACAGTTTTTGCATGAAAACTCATTCCTGGTGGAACTTCATAGCAAAGTACAAAGTTCGTTTTGGATGGATCAATTTAGTTGAAATAGACAGTTTTTGCATGAAAACTCATTCCTGGTGGAACTTCATAGCAAAGTACAAAGTTCGTTTTGGATGGATCAATTTAGTTGAAATAGACAGTTTTTGCATGAAAACTCATTCCTGGTGGAACTTCATAGCAAAGTACAAAGTTCGTTTTGGATGGATCAATTTAGTTGAAATAGACAGTTCTTGCATGAAAACTCATTCCTGGTAGAACTTCATAGCAAAGTACAAAGTTCGTATCGGATGGACGAATTAAGTTGAAATAGACAGTTTTTGCATGAAAACTCATTCCTGGTGGAACTTCATAGCAAAGAACAAAGTTCGTTTTGGATGGATCAATTTAGTTGAAATAGACAGTTTTTGCATGAAAACTCATTCCTGGTGGAACTTCATAGCAAAGTACAAAGTTCGTTTTGGATGGACAAAGTTAGTTGAAATAGACAGTTCTTGCATGAAAACTCATTCCTGGTAGAGCTTCATAGCAAAGTACAAAGTTCGTTTTGGATGGATCAATTTAGTTGAAATAGACAGTTCTTGCATGAAAACTCATTCCTGGTAGAACTTCATAGCAAAGTACAAAGTTCGTTTTGGATGGATCAATTTAGTTAAAATAGACAGTTTTTGCATGAAAACTCATTCCTGGTGGAACTTCATAGCAAAGTACAAAGTTCGTATCGGATGCACCAATTTAGTTGAAATAGAAAGTTCTTGCATGAAAACTCATTCCTGGTGGAACTTCATAGCAAAGTACAAAGTTCGTTTTGGATGGACAAAGTTAGTTGAAATAGACAGTTTTTGCATGAAAACTCATTCCTGGTGGAACTTCATAGCAAAGAACAAAGTTCGTTTTGGATGGACAAAGTTAGTTGAAATAGACAGCTTTTGCATAAAAACTCATTCCTGGTGGAACTTCATAGCAAAGTACAAAGTTCGTTTTGGATGGACAAAGTTAGTTGAAATAGACAGTTTTTGCATAAAAAACTCATTCCTGGTGGAACTTCATAGCAAAGTACAAAGTTCGTTTGGATGGATCAATTTAGTTGAAATAGACAGTTCTTGCATGAAAACTCATTCCTGGTAGAACTTCATAGCAAAGTACAAAGTTCGTTTTAGATGGACAAAGTTAGTTGAAATAGACAGTTTTTGCATGAAAACTCATTCCTGGTGGAACTTCATAGCAAAGTACAAAGTTCGTTTTGGATGGACAAAGTTAGTTGAAATAGACAGCTTTTGCATAAAAACTCATTCCTGGTGGAACTTCATAGCAAAGTACAAAGTTCGTTTTGGATGGATCAATTTAGTTGAAATAGACAGTTTTTGCATGAAAACTCATTCCTGGTGGAACTTCATAGCAAAGTACAAAGTTCGTTTTGGATGGACAAAGTTAGTTGAAATAGACAGTTTTTGCATAAAAACTCATTCCTGGTGGAACTTCATAGCAAAGTACAAAGTTCGTTTTGGATGGATCAATTTAGTTGAAATAGACAGTTTTTGCATGAAAACTCATTCCTGGTGGAACTTCATAGCAAAGTACAAAGTTCGTTTTGGATGGACAAAGTTAGTTGAAATAGACAGTTTTTGCATGAAAACTCATTCCTGGTGGAACTTCATAGCAAAGTACAAAGTTCGTTTTGGATGGACAAACTTAGTTGAAATAGACAGTTCTTGCATGAAAACTCATTCCTGGTGGAACTTCATAGCAAAGTACAAAGTTCGTTTTGGATGGACAAACTTAGTTGAAATAGACAGTTCTTGCATGAAAACTCATTCCTGGTGGAACTTCATAGCAAAGTACAAAGTTCGTTTTGGATGGATCAATTTAGTTGAAATAGACAGTTTTTGCATGAAAACTCATTCCTGGTGGAACTTCATAGCAAAGAACAAAGTTCGTTTTGGATGGATCAATTTAGTTGAAATAGACAGTTTTTGCATGAAAACTCATTCCTGGTGGAACTTCATAGCAAAGTACAAAGTTCGTTTTGGATGGATCAATTTAGTTGAAAAAGACAGTTTTTGCATGAAAACTCATTCCTGGTGGAACTTCATAGCAAAGTACAAAGTTCGAATCAGATGGACGAATTAAGTTGAAATAGACAGTTTTTGCATGAAAACTCATTCCTGGTGGAACTTCATAGCAAAGTACAAAGTTCGTTTTGGATGGACAAAGTTAGTTGAAATAGACAGTTTTTGCATAAAAACTCATTCCTGGTGGAACTTCATAGCAAAGTACAAAGTTCGTTTTGGATGGATCAATTTAGTTGAAATAGACAGTTTTTGCATGAAAACTCATTCCTGGTGGAACTTCATAGCAAAGTACAAAGTTCGTTTTGGATGGACAAAGTTAGTTGAAATAGACAGTTTTTGCATGAAAACTCATTCCTGGTGGAACTTCATAGCAAAGTACAAAGTTCGTTTTGGATGGACAAACTTAGTTGAAATAGACAGTTCTTGCATGAAAACTCATTCCTGGTGGAACTTCATAGCAAAGTACAAAGTTCGTTTTGGATGGACAAACTTAGTTGAAATAGACAGTTCTTGCATGAAAACTCATTCCTGGTGGAACTTCATAGCAAAGTACAAAGTTCGTTTTGGATGGACAAAGTTAGTTGAAATAGACAGTTTTTGCATGAAAACTCATTCCTGGTGGAACTTCATAGCAAAGAACAAAGTTCGTATCGGATGCACCAATTTAGTTGAAATAGACAGTTTTTGCATGAAAACTCATTCCTGGTGGAACTTCATAGCAAAGTACAAAGTTCGTTTTGGATGGATCAATTTAGTTGAAAAAGACAGTTTTTGCATGAAAACTCATTCCTGGTGGAACTTCATAGCAAAGTACAAAGTTCGAATCAGATGGACGAATTAAGTTGAAATAGACAGTTTTTGCATGAAAACTCATTCCTGGTGGAACTTCATAGCAAAGTACAAAGTTCGTTTTGGATGGATCAATTTAGTTAAAATAGACAGTTTTTGCATGAAAACTCATTCCTGGTGGAACTTCATAGCAAAGTACAAAGTTCGTTTTGGATGGACAAACTTAGTTGAAATAGACAGTTTTTGCATGAAAACTCATTCCTGGTGGAACTTCATAGCAAAGTACAAAGTTCGTTTTGGATGGACAAAGTTAGTTGAAATAGACAGTTCTTGCATGAAAACTCATTCCTGGTGGAACTTCATAGCAAAGTACAAAGTTCGTTTTGGATGGACAAAGTTAGTTGAAATAGACAGTTTTTGCATGAAAACTCATTCCTGGTGGAACTTCATAGCAAAGAACAAAGTTCGTTTTGGATGGATCAATTTAGTTGAAATAGACAGTTTTTGCATGAAAACTCATTCCTGGTGGAACTTCATAGCAAAGTACAAAGTTCGTTTTGGATGGACAAAGTTAGTTGAAATAGACAGTTCTTGCATGAAAACTCATTCCTGGTGGAACTTCATAGCAAAGTACAAAGTTCGTTTTGGATGGACAAAGTTAGTTGAAATAGACAGTTTTTGCATGAAAACTCATTCCTGGTGGAACTTCATAGCAAAGTACAAAGTTCGTTTTGGATGGATCAATTTAGTTAAAATAGACAGTTTTTGCATGAAAACTCATTCCTGGTGGAACTTCATAGCAAAGTACAAAGTTCGTTTTGGATGGACAAAGTTAGTTGAAATAGACAGTTTTTGCATGAAAACTCATTCCTGGTGGAACTTCATAGCAAAGAACAAAGTTCGTTTTGGATGGACAAAGTTAGTTGAAATAGACAGTTCTTGCATGAAAACTCATTCCTGGTAGAACTTCATAGCAAAGTACAAAGTTCGTTTTGGATGGACAAAGTTAGTTGAAATAGACAGTTTTTGCATGAAAACTCATTCCTGGTGGAACTTCATAGCAAAGAACAAAGTTCGTATCGGATGGATCAATTTAGTTGAAATAGACAGTTTTTGCATGAAAACTCATTCCTGGTGGAACTTCATAGCAAAGAACAAAGTTCGTTTTGGATGGATCAATTTAGTTGAAATAGACAGTTTTTGCATGAAAACTCATTCCTGGTGGAACTTCATAGCAAAGTACAAAGTTCGTTTTGGATGGATCAATTTAGTTGAAATAGACAGTTTTTGCATGAAAACTCATTCCTGGTGGAACTTCATAGCAAAGTACAAAGTTCGTTTTGGATGGACAAAGTTAGTTGAAATAGACAGTTTTTGCATGAAAACTCATTCCTGGTGGAACTTCATAGCAAAGAACAAAGTTCGTATCGGATGGATCAATTTAGTTAAAATAGACAGTTTTTGCATGAAAACTCATTCCTGGTGGAACTTCATAGCAAAGAACAAAGTTCGTTTTGGATGGATCAATTTAGTTGAAATAGACAGTTTTTGCATGAAAACTCATTCCTGGTGGAACTTCATAGCAAAGTACAAAGTTCGTTTTGGATGGATCAATTTAGTTAAAATAGACAGTTTTTGCATGAAAACTCATTCCTGGTGGAACTTCATAGCAAAGTACAAAGTTCGTTTTGGATGGACGAATTAAGTTGAAATAGACAGTTTTTGCATAAAAACTCATTCCTGGTGGAACTTCATAGCAAAGTACAAAGTTCGTTTTGGATGGATCAATTTAGTTAAAATAGACAGTTTTTGCATGAAAACTCAGTCCTGGTGGAACTTCATAGCAAAGTACAAAGTTCGTTTTGGATGGACAAAGTTAGTTGAAATAGACAGTTCTTGCATGAAAACTCATTCCTGGTGGAACTTCATAGCAAAGTACAAAGTTCGTTTTGGATGGACAAAGTTAGTTGAAATAGACAGTTTTTGCATGAAAACTCATTCCTGGTGGAACTTCATAGCAAAGAACAAAGTTCGTTTTGGATGGATCAATTTAGTTGAAATAGACAGTTTTTGCATGAAAACTCATTCCTGGTGGAACTTCATAGCAAAGTACAAAGTTCGTTTTGGATGGATCAATTTAGTTAAAATAGACAGTTTTTGCATGAAAACTCATTCCTGGTGGAACTTCATAGCAAAGTACAAAGTTCGTTTTGAATGGACAAAGTTAGTTGAAATAGACAGTTCTTGCATGAAAACTCATTCCTGGTAGAACTTCATAGCAAAGTACAAAGTTCGTTTTGGATGGATCAATTTAGTTGAAATAGACAGTTTTTGCATGAAAACTCATTCCTGGTGGAACTTCATAGCAAAGTACAAAGTTCGTTTTGGATGGATCAATTTAGTTGAAATAGACAGTTTTTGCATGTAAACTCATTCCTGGTGGAACTTCATAGCAAAGAACAAAGTTCGTATCGGATGCACCAATTTAGTTGAAATAGACAGTTTTTGCATGAAAACTCATTCCTGGTGGAACTTCATAGCAAAGAACAAAGTTCGTTTTGGATGGATCAATTTAGTTGAAATAGACAGTTTTTGCATGAAAACTCATTCCTGGTGGAACTTCATAGCAAAGTACAAAGTTCGTTTTGGATGGATCAATTTAGTTAAAATAGACAGTTTTTGCATGAAAACTCATTCCTGGTGGAACTTCATAGCAAAGTACAAAGTTCGTTTTGGATGGACAAAGTTAGTTGAAATAGACAGTTCTTGCATGAAAACTCATTCCTGGTGGAACTTCATAGCAAAGAACAAAGTTCGTATCGGATGCACCAATTTAGTTGAAATAGACAGTTTTTGCATGAAAACTCATTCCTGGTGGAACTTCATAGCAAAGTACAAAGTTCGTTTTGGATGGATCAATTTAGTTAAAATAGACAGTTTTTGCATGAAAACTCAGTCCTGGTGGAACTTCATAGCAAAGTACAAAGTTCGTTTTGGATGGACAAAGTTAGTTGAAATAGACAGTTCTTGCATAAAAACTCATTCCTGGTGGAACTTCATAGCAAAGTACAAAGTTCGTTTTGGATGGACAAAGTTAGTTGAAATAGACAGTTTTTGCATGAAAACTCATTCCTGGTGGAACTTCATAGCAAAGAACAAAGTTCGTTTTGGATGGATCAATTTAGTTGAAATAGACAGTTTTTGCATGAAAACTCATTCCTGGTGGAACTTCATAGCAAAGAACAAAGTTCGTTTTGGATGGATCAATTTAGTTAAAATAGACAGTTTTTGCATGAAAACTCATTCCTGGTGGAACTTCATAGCAAAGAACAAAGTTCGCATCGGATGCACCAATTTAGTTGAAATAGACAGTTTTTGCATGAAAACTCATTCCTGGTGGAACTTCATAGCAAAGAACAAAGTTCGTTTTGGATGGATCAATTTAGTTAAAATAGACAGTTTTTGCATGAAAACTCATTCCTGGTGGAACTTCATAGCAAAGAACAAAGTTCGTTTTGGATGGATCAATTTAGTTAAAATAGACAGTTTTTGCATGAAAACTCATTCCTGGTGGAACTTCATAGCAAAGAACAAAGTTCGTATCGGATGCACCAATTTAGTTGAAATAGACAGTTTTTGCATGAAAACTCATTCCTGGTGGAACTTCATAGCAAAGAACAAAGTTCGTTTTGGATGGACAAAGTTAGTTGAAATAGACAGTTTTTGCATGAAAACTCATTCCTGGTGGAACTTCATAGCAAAGAACAAAGTTCGTTTTGGATGGATCAATTTAGTTGAAATAGACAGTTTTTGCATGAAAACTCATTCCTGGTGGAACTTCATAGCAAAGAACAAAGTTCGTTTTGGATGGATCAATTTAGTTAAAATAGACAGTTTTTGCATGAAAACTCATTCCTGGTGGAACTTCATAGCAAAGAACAAAGTTCGCATCGGATGCACCAATTTAGTTGAAATAGACAGTTTTTGCATGAAAACTCATTCCTGGTGGAACTTCATAGCAAAGAACAAAGTTCGTTTTGGATGGATCAATTTAGTTGAAATAGACAGTTTTTGCATGAAAACTCATTCCTGGTGGAACTTCATAGCAAAGTACAAAGTTCGTTTTGGATGGATCAATTTAGTTAAAATAGACAGTTTTTGCATGAAAACTCATTCCTGGTGGAACTTCATAGCAAAGTACAAAGTTCGTTTTGGATGGACAAAGTTAGTTGAAATAGACAGTTCTTGCATGAAAACTCATTCCTGGTGGAACTTCATAGCAAAGAACAAAGTTCGTATCGGATGCACCAATTTAGTTGAAATAGACAGTTTTTGCATGAAAACTCATTCCTGGTGGAACTTCATAGCAAAGTACAAAGTTCGTTTTGGATGGACAAAGTTAGTTGAAATAGACAGTTTTTGCATGAAAACTCATTCCTGGTGGAACTTCATAGCAAAGTACAAAGTTCGTTTTGGATGGATCAATTTAGTTAAAATAGACAGTTTTTGCATGAAAACTCATTCCTGGTGGAACTTCATAGCAAAGTACAAAGTTCGTTTTGGATGGACAAAGTTAGTTGAAATAGACAGTTCTTGCATGAAAACTCATTCCTGGTGGAACTTCATAGCAAAGAACAAAGTTCGTATCGGATGCACCAATTTAGTTGAAATAGACAGTTTTTGCATGAAAACTCATTCCTGGTGGAACTTCATAGCAAAGTACAAAGTTCGTTTTGGATGGATCAATTTAGTTGAAATAGACAGTTTTTGCATGAAAACTCAGTCCTGGTGGAACTTCATAGCAAAGTACAAAGTTCGTTTTGGATGGACAAAGTTAGTTGAAATAGACAGTTCTTGCATAAAAACTCATTCCTGGTGGAACTTCATAGCAAAGTACAAAGTTCGTTTTGGATGGACAAAGTTAGTTGAAATAGACAGTTTTTGCATGAAAACTCATTCCTGGTGGAACTTCATAGCAAAGTACAAAGTTCGTTTTGGATGGATCAATTTAGTTAAAATAGACAGTTTTTGCATGAAAACTCATTCCTGGTGGAACTTCATAGCAAAGTACAAAGTTCGTTTTGGATGGATCAATTTAGTTAAAATAGACAGTTTTTGCATGAAAACTCATTCCTGGTGGAACTTCATAGCAAAGAACAAAGTTCGTTTTGGATGGATCAATTTAGTTGAAATAGACAGTTTTTGCATGAAAACTCATTCCTGGTGGAACTTCATAGCAAAGTACAAAGTTCGTTTTGGATGGATCAATTTAGTTAAAATAGACAGTTTTTGCATGAAAACTCAGTCCTGGTGGAACTTCATAGCAAAGTACAAAGTTCGTTTTGGATGGACAAAGTTAGTTGAAATAGACAGTTCTTGCATGAAAACTCATTCCTGGTGGAACTTCATAGCAAAGTACAAAGTTCGTTTTGGATGGACAAAGTTAGTTGAAATAGACAGTTTTTGCATGAAAACTCATTCCTGGTGGAACTTCATAGCAAAGTACAAAGTTCGTTTTGGATGGACAAAGTTAGTTGAAATAGACAGTTTTTGCATGAAAACTCATTCCTGGTGGAACTTCATAGCAAAGTACAAAGTTCGTATCGGATGGATCAATTTAGTTGAAATAGACAGTTTTTGCATGAAAACTCATTCCTGGTGGAACTTCATAGCAAAGAACAAAGTTCGTTTTGGATGGATCAATTTAGTTGAAATAGACAGTTTTTGCATGAAAACTCATTCCTGGTGGAACTTCATAGCAAAGAACAAAGTTCGCATCGGATGCACCAATTTAGTTGAAATAGACAGTTTTTGCATGAAAACTCATTCCTGGTGGAACTTCATAGCAAAGAACAAAGTTCGTTTTGGATGGATCAATTTAGTTGAAATAGACAGTTTTTGCATGAAAACTCATTCCTGGTGGAACTTCATAGCAAAGTACAAAGTTCGTTTTGGATGGATCAATTTAGTTAAAATAGACAGTTTTTGCATGAAAACTCATTCCTGGTGGAACTTCATAGCAAAGAACAAAGTTCGTTTTGGATGGATCAATTTAGTTAAAATAGACAGTTTTTGCATGAAAACTCATTCCTGGTGGAACTTCATAGCAAAGTACAAAGTTCGTTTTGGATGGACAAAGTTAGTTGAAATAGACAGTTCTTGCATGAAAACTCATTCCTGGTGGAACTTCATAGCAAAGAACAAAGTTCGTTTTGGATGGATCAATTTAGTTGAAATAGACAGTTTTTGCATGAAAACTCATTCCTGGTGGAACTTCATAGCAAAGTACAAAGTTCGTTTTGGATGGATCAATTTAGTTAAAATAGACAGTTTTTGCATGAAAACTCATTCCTGGTGGAACTTCATAGCAAAGTACAAAGTTCGTTTTGGATGGATCAATTTAGTTAAAATAGACAGTTTTTGCATGAAAACTCATTCCTGGTGGAACTTTATAGCAAAGTACAAAGTTCGTTTTGGATGGATCAATTTAGTTGAAATAGACAGTTTTTGCATGAAAACTCATTCCTGGTGGAACTTCATAGCAAAGTACAAAGTTCGTTTTGGATGGATCAATTTAGTTGAAATAGACAGTTTTTGCATGAAAACTCATTCCTGGTGGAACTTCATAGCAAAGTACAAAGTTCGTTTTGGATGGATCAATTTAGTTGAAATAGACAGTTTTTGCATGAAAACTCATTCCTGGTGGAACTTCATAGCAAAGTACAAAGTTCGTTTTGGATGGATCAATTTAGTTGTAATAGACAGTTTTTGCATGTAAACTCATTCCTGGTGGAACTTCATAGCAAAGAACAAAGTTCGTATCGGATGCACCAATTTAGTTGAAATAGACAGTTTTTGCATGAAAACTCATTCCTGGTGGAACTTCATAGCAAAGAACAAAGTTCGTTTTGGATGGATCAATTTAGTTGAAATAGACAGTTTTTGCATGAAAACTCATTCCTGGTGGAACTTCATAGCAAAGTACAAAGTTCGTTTTGGATGGATCAATTTAGTTAAAATAGACAGTTTTTGCATGAAAACTCATTCCTGGTGGAACTTCATAGCAAAGTACAAAGTTCGTTTTGGATGGACAAAGTTAGTTGAAATAGACAGTTTTTGCATGAAAACTCATTCCTGGTGGAACTTCATAGCAAAGAACAAAGTTCGTTTTGGATGGATCAATTTAGTTGAAATAGACAGTTTTTGCATGAAAACTCATTCCTGGTGGAACTTCATAGCAAAGTACAAAGTTCGTTTTGGATGGATCAATTTAGTTAAAATAGACAGTTTTTGCATGAAAACTCATTCCTGGTGGAACTTCATAGCAAAGTACATAGTTCGTTTTGGATGGACAAAGTTAATTGAAATAGACAGTTCTTGCATGAAAACTCATTCCTGGTGGAACTTCATAGCAAAGTACAAAGTTCGTTTTGGATGGATCAATTTAGTTAAAATAGACAGTTTTTGCATGAAAACTCATTCCTGGTGGAACTTCATAGCAAAGTACAAAGTTCGTTTTGGATGGATCAATTTAGTTAAAATAGACAGTTTTTGCATGAAAACTCATTCCTGGTGGAACTTCATAGCAAAGTACAAAGTTCGTTTAGGATGGACAAAGTTAGTTGAAATAGACAGTTCTTGCATGAAAACTCATTCCTGGTAGAACTTCATAGCAAAGTACAAAGTTCGTTTTGGATGGATCAATTTAGTTGAAATAGACAGTTTTTGCATGAAAACTCATTCCTGGTGGAACTTCATAGCAAAGTACAAAGTTCGTTTTGGATGGATCAATTTAGTTGAAATAGACAGTTTTTGCATGTAAACTCATTCCTGGTGGAACTTCATAGCAAAGAACAAAGTTCGTATCGGATGAACCAATTTAGTTGAAATAGACAGTTTTTACATGAAAACTCATTCCTGGTGGAACTTCATAGCAAAGAACAAAGTTCGTATCGGATGGACGAATTAAGTTGAAATAGACAGTTTTTGCATGAAAACTCATTCCTGGTGGAACTTCATAGCAAAGAACAAAGTTCGTTTTGGATGGATCAATTTAGTTGAAATAGACAGTTTTTGCATGAAAACTCATTCCTGGTGGAACTTCATAGCAAAGTACAAAGTTCGTTTTGGATGGATCAATTTAGTTAAAATAGACAGTTTTTGCATGAAAACTCATTCCTGGTGGAACTTCATAGCAAAGTACAAAGTTCGTTTTGGATGGACAAAGTTAGTTGAAATAGACAGTTTTTGCATGAAACTCATTCCTGGTGGAACTTCATAGCAAAGAACAAAGTTCGTTTTGGATGGATCAATTTAGTTGAAATAGACAGTTTTTGCATGAAAACTCATTCCTGGTGGAACTTCATAGCAAAGTACAAAGTTCGTTTTGGATGGATCAATTTAGTTAAAATTGACAGTTTTTGCATGAAAACTCATTCCTGGTGGAACTTCATAGCAAAGAACAAAGTTCGTTTTGG
>NW_026453761.1:0-81557 GCF_943734755.1 Anopheles moucheti
TTGCTATGAAGTTCCACCAGGAATGAGTTTTCATGCAAAAACTGTCTATTTCAACTAACTTTGTCCATCCAAAACGAACTTTGTACTTTGCTATGAAGTTCCACCAGGAATGAGTTTTCATGCAAAAACTGTCTATTTCAACTAAATTGATCCATCCAAAACGAACTTTTTACTTTGCTATGAAGTTCCACCAGGAATGAGTTTTTATGCAAAAACTGTCTATTTCAACTAACTTTGTCCATCCAAAACGAACTTTGTACTTTGCTATGAAGTTCCACCAGGAATGAGTTTTCATGCAAAAACTGTCTATTTCAACTAACTTTGTCCATCCAACCAAAACGAACTTTGTACTTTGCTATGAAGTTCCACCAGGAATGAGTTTTCATGCAAAAACTGTCTATTTCAACTAAATTGATCCATCCAAAACGAACTTTGTACTTTGCTATGAAGTTCCACCAGGAATGAGTTTTCATGCAAAAACTGTCTATTTCAACTAAATTGATCCATCCGATACGAACTTTGTACTTTGCTATGAAGTTCCACCAGGAATGAGTTTTCATGCAAAAACTGTCTATTTCAACTAATTTTGTCCATCCAAAACGAACTTTGTACTTTGCTATGAAGTTCCACCAGGAATGAGTTTTCATGCAAAAACTGTCTATTTCAACTAACTTTGTCCATCCAAAACGAACTTTGTACTTTGCTATGAAGTTCCACCAGGAATGAGTTTTCATGCAAAAAACTGTCTATTTCAACTAAATTGATCCATCCAAAACGAACTTTGTACTTTGCTATGAAGTTCCACCAGAAATGAGTTTTCATGCAAAAACTGTCTATTTCAACTAATTGATCCATCCAAAACGAACTTTGTACTTTGCTATGAAGTTCCACCACGAATGAGTTTTCATGCAAAAACTGTCTATTTCAACTAAATTGATCCATCCAAAACGAACTTTGTTCTTTGCTATGAAGTTCCACCAGGAATGAGTTTTCATGCAAAAACTGTCTATTTCAACTAAATTGATCCATCCGATACGAACTTTGTACTTTGCTATGAAGTTCCACCAGGAATGAGTTTTCATACAAAAACTGTCTATTTCAACTTAATTCGTCCATCCAAAACGAACTTTGTACTTTGCTATGAAGTTCCACCAGGAATGAGTTTTCATGCAAAAACTGTCTATTTCAACTAAATTGATCCATCCAAAACGAACTTTGTACTTTGCTATGAAGTTCCACCAGGAATGAGTTTTCATGCAAAAACTGTCTATTTCAACTAACTTTGTCCATCCAAAACGAACTTTGTACTTTGCTATGAAGTTCCACCAGGAATGAGTTTTCATGCAAAAACTGTCTATTTCAACTAAATTGATCCATCCAAAACGAACTTTGTACTTTGCTATGAAGTTCCACCACGAATGAGTTTTTCATGCAAAAACTGTCTATTTCAACTAAATTGATCCATCCAAAACGAACTTTGTACTTTGCTATGAAGTTCCACCAGGAATGAGTTTTCATGCAAAAACTGTCTATTTCAACTAACTTTGTCCATCCAAAACGAACTTTGTACTTTGCTATGAAGTTCCACCAGGAATGAGTTTTCATGCAAAAACTGTCTATTTCAACTAAATTGATCCATCCAAACGAACTTTGTACTTTGCTATGAAGTTCCACCACGAATGAGTTTTCATGCAAAAACTGTCTATTTCAACTAAATTGATCCATCCAAAACGAACTTTGTTCTTTGCTATGAAGTTCCACCAGGAATGAGTTTTCATGCAAAAACTGTCTATTTCAACTAAATTGATCCATCCAAAACGAACTTTGTTCTTTGCTATGAAGTTCTACCAGGAATGAGTTTTCATGCAAGAACTGTCTATTTCAACTAAATTGATCCATCCAAAACGAACTTTGTACTTTGCTATGAAGTTCCACCAGGAATGAGTTTTCATGCAAAAACTGTCTATTTCAACTAAATTGATCCATCCAAAACGAACTTTGTACTTTGCTATGAAGTTCCACCAGGAATGAGTTTTCATGCAAAAACTGTCTATTTCAACTAAATTGATCCATCCAAAACGAACTTTGTACTTTGCTATGAAGTTCCACCAGGAATGAGTTTTCATGCAAAAACTGTCTATTTCAACTAACTTTGTCCATCCAAAACGAACTTTGTACTTTGCTATGAAGTTCCACCAGAAATGAGTTTTCATGCAAAAACTGTCTATTTCAACTAAATTGATCCATCCAAAACGAACTTTGTACTTTGCTATGAAGTTCCACCAGGAATGAGTTTTCATGCAAAAACTGTCTATTTCAACTAAATTGATCCATCCAAAACGAACTTTGTTCTTTGCTATGAAGTTCCACCAGAAATGAGTTTTCATGCAAAAACTGTCTATTTCAACTAAATTGATCCATCCAAAACGAACTTTGTACTTTGCTATGAAGTTCCACCAGGAATGAGTTTTCATGCAAAAACTGTCTATTTCAACAAAATTGATCCATCCAAAACGAACTTTGTTCTTTGCTATGAAGTTCCCAGAATGAGTTTTCATGCAAAAACTGTCTATTTCAACTAAATTGATCATCGACTTAACGAACTTCTTTGCTATGAAGTTCCACCAGGAATGAGTTTTTCATGCAAAAACTGTCTATTTCAACTAACTTTGTCCATCCAAACGAACTTTGTACTTTGCTATGAAGTTCCACAGGAATGAGTTTTCATGCAAAAACTGTCTATTTCAACTAATTGATCCATCCAAAACGAACTTTGTACTTTGCTATGAAGTTCCACCAGTGAATGAGTTTTCATGCAAAAACTGTCTATTTCAACTAAATTGATCCCATCCAAAACGAACTTTGTTCTTTGCTATGGAAGTTCCACCAGAAATGAGTTTTCATGCAAAAACTGTCTATTTCAACTAAATTGATCCATCCAAAACGAACTTTGTACTTTGCTATGAAGTTCCACCAGGAATGAGTTTTCATGCAAAAACTGTCTATTTCAACTAACTTTGTCCATCCAAAACGAACTTTGTACTTTGCTATGAAGTTCCACCAGGAATGAGTTTTCATGCAAAAACTGTCTATTTCAACTAAATTGATCCATCCAAAACGAACTTTGTACTTTGCTATGAAGTTCCACCAGGAATGAGTTTTCATGCAAAAACTGTCTATTTCAACTTAATTCGTCCATCCAAAACGAACTTTGTACTTTGCTATGAAGTTCCACCAGGAATGAGTTTTCATGCAAAAACTGTCTATTTCAACTAAATTCGTCCATCCGATACGAACTTTGTAATTTGCTATGAAGTTCCACCAGGAATGAGTTTTCATACAAAAACTGTCTATTTCAACTAAATTGATCCATCCAAAACGAACTTTGTACTTTGCTATGAAGTTCCACCAGGAATGAGTTTTTATGCAAAAACTGTCTATTTCAACTAACTTTGTCCATCTAAAACGAACTTTGTACTTTGCTATGAAGTTCCACCAGGAATGAGTTTTCATGCAAAAACTGTCTATTTCAACTTAATTCGTCCATCTGATTCGAACTTTGTACTTTGCTATGAAGTTCCACCAGGAATGAGTTTTCATACAAAAACTGTCTATTTCAACTAACTTTGTCCATCCAAAACGAACTTTGTACTTTGCTATGAAGTTCCACCAGGAATGAGTTTTTATGCAAAAACTGTCTATTTCAACTAACTTTGTCCATCCAAAACGAACTTTGTACTTTGCTATGAAGTTCCACCAGGAATGAGTTTTCATACAAAAACTGTCTATTTCAACTAAATTGATCCATCCAAAACGAACTTTGTACTTTGCTATGAAGTTCCACCAGGAATGAGTTTTCATGCAAAAACTGTCTATTTCAACTAACTTTGTCCATCCAAAACGAACTTTGTACTTTGCTATGAAGTTCCACCAGGAAGGAGTTTTCATGCAAAAACTGTCTATTTCAACTAACTTTGTCCATCTAAAACGAACTTTGTACTTTGCTATGAAGTTCTACCAGGAATGAGTTTTCATACAAAAACTGTCTATTTCAACTAAATTGATCCATCCAAAACGAACTTTGTACTTTGCTATGAAGTTCCACCAGGAATGAGTTTTTATGCAAAAACTGTCTATTTCAACTAACTTTGTCCATCTAAAACGAACTTTGTACTTTGCTATGAAGTTCCACCAGGAATGAGTTTTCATGCAAAAACTGTCTATTTCAACTAACTTTGTCCATCTAAAACGAACTTTGTACTTTGCTATGAAGTTCTACCAGGAATGAGTTTTCATACAAAAACTGTCTATTTCAACTAAATTGATCCATCCAAAACGAACTTTGTACTTTGCTATGAAGTTCCACCAGGAATGAGTTTTTATGCAAAAACTGTCTATTTCAACTAACTTTGTCCATCTAAAACGAACTTTGTACTTTGCTATGAAGTTCTACCAGGAATGAGTTTTCATACAAAAACTGTCTATTTCAACTAAATTGATCCATCCAAAACGAACTTTGTACTTTGCTATGAAGTTCCACCAGGAATGAGTTTTCATACAAAAACTGTCTATTTCAACTAACTTTGTCCATCCAAAACGAACTTTGTACTTTGCTATGAAGTTCCACCAGGAATGAGTTTTTATACAAAAACTGTCTATTTCAACTAACTTTGTCCATCTAAAACGAACTTTGTACTTTGCTATGAAGTTCCACCAGGAATGAGTTTTCATGCAAAAACTGTCTATTTCAACTAAATTGATCCATCCAAAACGAACTTTGTACTTTGCTATGAAGTTCCACCAGGAATAAGTTTTTATGCAAAAACTGTCTATTTCAACTAACTCTGTCCATCCAAAACGAACTTTGTACTTTGCTATGAAGTTCCACCAGGAATGAGTTTTCATACAAGAACTGTCTATTTCAACTTAATTCGTCCATCCAAAACGAACTTTGTACTTTGCTATGAAGTTCCACCAGGAATGAGTTTTCATACAAGAACTGTCTATTTCAACTTAATTCGTCCATCCAAAACGAACTTTGTACTTTGCTATGAAGTTCCACCAGGAATGAGTTTTCATGCAAAAACTGTCTATTTCAACTAACTTTGTCCATCCAAAACGAACTTTGTACTTTGCTATGAAGTTCCACCAGGAATGAGTTTTCATGCAAAAACTGTCTATTTCAACTAACTTTGTCCATCCAAAACGAACTTTGTACTTTGCTATGAAGTTCCACCAGGAATGAGTTTTCATGCAAAAACTGTCTATTTCAACTTAATTCGTCCATCCAAAACGAACTTTGTACTTTGCTATGAAGTTCCACCAGGAATGAGTTTTTATGCAAAAACTGTCTATTTCAACTAACTTTGTCCATCCAAAACGAACTTTGTACTTTGCTATGAAGTTCCACCAGGAATGAGTTTTCATGCAAAAACTGTCTATTTCAACTTAATTCGTCCATCCAAAACGAACTTTGTACTTTGCTATGAAGTTCCACCAGGAATGAGTTTTCATGCAAAAACTGTCTATTTCAACTAAATTGATCCATCCAAAACTAACTTTGTACTTTGCTATGAAGTTCCACCAGGAATGAGTTTTCATGCAAAAACTGTCTATTTCAACTAAATTGATCCATCCAAAACGAACTTTGTACTTTGCTATGAAGTTCCACCAGGAATGAGTTTTCATGCAAAAACTGTCTATTTCAACTAACTTTGTCCATCCAAAACGAACTTTGTACTTTGCTATGAAGTTCCACCAGGAATGAGTTTTCATACAAAAACTGTCTATTTCAACTAACTTTGTTCATCCAAAACGAACTTTGTACTTTGCTATGAAGTTCCACCAGGAATGAGTTTTCATACAAAAATTGTCTATTTCAACTTAATTCGTCCATCCAAAACGAACTTTGTACTTTGCTATGAAGTTCCACCAGGAATGAGTTTTCATGCAAAAACTGTCTATTTCAACTAAATTGATCCATCCAAAACGAACTTTGTACTTTGCTATGAAGTTCCACCAGGAATGAGTTTTCATACAAGAACTGTCTATTTCAACTTAATTCGTCCATCCAAAACGAACTTTGTACTTTGCTATGAAGTTCCACCAGGAATGAGTTTTCATGCAAAAACTGTCTATTTCAACTAACTTTGTCCATCCAAAACGAACTTTGTACTTTGCTATGAAGTTCCACCAGGAATGAGTTTTCATGCAAAAACTGTCTATTTCAACTAACTTTGTCCATCCAAAACGAACTTTGTTCTTTGCTATGAAGTTCCACCAGGAATGAGTTTTCATGCAAAAACTGTCTATTTCAACTTAATTCATCCATCTGATTCGAACTTTGTACTTTGCTATGAAGTTCCACCACGAATGAGTTTTCATGCAAAAACTGTCTATTTCAACTAACTTTGTCCATCCAAAACGAACTTTGTACTTTGCTATGAAGTTCCACCGGGAATGAGTTTTCATGCAAAAACTGTCTATTTCAACTAACTTTGTCCATCCAAAACGAACTTTGTACTTTGCTATGAAGTTCCACCAGGAATGAGTTTTCATACAAAAACTGTCTATTTCAACTTAATTCGTCCATCCAAAACGAACTTTGTACTTTGCTATGAAGTTCCACCAGGAATGAGTTTTCATGCAAAAACTGTCTATTTCAACTAACTTTGTCCATCCAAAACGAACTTTGTACTTTGCTATGAAGTTCCACCAGGAATGAGTTTTCATGCAAAAACTGTCTATTTCAACTTAATTCATCCATCTGATTCGAACTTTGTTCTTTGCTATGAAGTTCCACCAGGAATGAGTTTTCATGCAAAAACTGTCTATTTCAACTAACTTTGTCCATCTGATTCGAACTTTGTACTTTGCTATGAAGTTCTACCAGGAATGAGTTTTCATGCAAGAACTGTCTATTTCAACTAAATTGATCCATCCAAAACGAACTTTGTACTTTGCTATGAAGTTCCACCAGGAATGAGTTTTTATGCAAAAACTGTCTATTTCAACTTAATTCGTCCATCTGATTCGAACTTTGTACTTTGCTATGAAGTTCCACCAGGAATGAGTTTTCATACAAAAACTGTCTATTTCAACTTAATTCGTCCATCCAAAACGAACTTTGTACTTTGCTATGAAGTTCCACCAGGAATGAGTTTTCATGCAAAAACTGTCTATTTCAACTAACTTTGTCCATCTAAAACGAACTTTGTACTTTGCTATGAAGTTCTACCAGGAATGAGTTTTCATGCAAGAACTGTCTATTTCAACTAAATTGATCCATCCAAAACGAACTTTGTACTTTGCTATGAAGTTCCACCAGGAATGAGTTTTTATGCAAAAACTGTCTATTTCAACTAATTTTGTCCATCCAAAACGAACTTTGTACTTTGCTATGAAGTTCCACCAGGAATGAGTTTTCATGCAAAAACTGTCTATTTCAACTAACTTTGTCCATCCAAAACGAACTTTGTACTTTGCTATGAAGTTCCACCAGGAATGAGTTTTCATGCAAAAACTGTCTATTTCAACTAATTTTGTCCATCCAAAACGAACTTTGTACTTTGCTATGAAGTTCCACCAGGAATGAGTTTTCATGCAAAAACTGTCTATTTCAACTTAATTCGTCCATCCAAAACGAACTTTGTACTTTGCTATGAAGTTCCACCAGGAATGAGTTTTCATGCAAAAACTGTCTATTTCAACTTATTTTGTCCATCCAAAACGAACTTTGTACTTTGCTATGAAGTTCCACCAGGAATGAGTTTTCATGCAAAAACTGTCTATTTCAACTAACTTTGTCCATCCAAAACGAACTTTGTACTTTGCTATGAAGTTCCACCAGGAATGAGTTTTCATGCAAAAACTGTCTATTTCAACTTAATTCATCCATCTGATTCGAACTTTGTACTTTGCTATGAAGTTCCACCAGGAATGAGTTTTTATGCAAAAACTGTCTATTTCAACTAACTTTGTCCATCCAAAACGAACTTTGTACTTTGCTATGAAGTTCCACCAGGAATGAGTTTTCATACAAAAACTGTCTATTTCAACTTAATTCGTCCATCCAAAACGAACTTTGTACTTTGCTATGAAGTTCCACCAGGAATGAGTTTTCATGCAAAAACTGTCTATTTCAACTAACTTTGTCCATCCAAAACGAACTTTGTACTTTGCTATGAAGTTCTACCAGGAATGAGTTTTCATGCAAGAACTGTCTATTTCAACTAAATTGATCCATCCAAAACGAACTTTGTACTTTGCTATGAAGTTCCACCAGGAATGAGTTTTTATGCAAAAACTGTCTATTTCAACTTAATTCGTCCATCTAATTCGAACTTTGTACTTTGCTATGAAGTTCCACCAGGAATGAGTTTTCATACAAAAACTGTCTATTTCAACTTAATTCGTCCATCCAAAACGAACTTTGTACTTTGCTATGAAGTTCTACCAGGAATGAGTTTTCATGCAAGAACTGTCTATTTCAACTAAATTGATCCATCCAAAACGAACTTTGTACTTTGCTATGAAGTTCCACCAGGAATGAGTTTTTATGCAAAAACTGTCTATTTCAACTTAATTCGTCCATCTGATTCGAACTTTGTACTTTGCTATGAAGTTCCACCAGGAATGAGTTTTCATGCAAAAACTGTCTATTTCAACTTAATTCGTCCATCCAAAACGAACTTTGTACTTTGCTATGAAGTTCCACCAGGAATGAGTTTTCATGCAAAAACTGTCTATTTCAACTAAATTGATCCATCCAAAACGAACTTTGTACTTTGCTATGAAGTTCCACCAGGAATGAGTTTTTATGCAAAAACTGTCTATTTCAACTAACTTTGTCCATCCAAAACGAACTTTGTACTTTGCTATGAAGTTCCACCAGGAATGAGTTTTCATGCAAAAACTGTCTATTTCAACTAATTTTGTCCATCCAAAACGAACTTTGTACTTTGCTATGAAGTTCCACCAGGAATGAGTTTTCATGCAAAAACTGTCTATTTCAACTTAATTCGTCCATCCAAAACGAACTTTGTACTTTGCTATGAAGTTCCACCAGGAATGAGTTTTCATGCAAAAACTGTCTATTTCAACTAATTTTGTCCATCCAAAACGAACTTTGTACTTTGCTATGAAGTTCCACCAGGAATGAGTTTTTATGCAAAAACTGTCTATTTCAACTAATTTTGTCCATCCAAAACGAACTTTGTACTTTGCTATGAAGTTCCACCAGGAATGAGTTTTCATGCAAAAACTGTCTATTTCAACTAACTTTGTCCATCCAAAACGAACTTTGTACTTTGCTATGAAGTTCCACCAGGAATGAGTTTTCATGCAAAAACTGTCTATTTCAACTTAATTCGTCCATCCAAAACGAACTTTGTACTTTGCTATGAAGTTCCACCAGGAATGAGTTTTCATGCAAAAACTGTCTATTTCAACTAATTTTGTCCATCCAAAACGAACTTTGTACTTTGCTATGAAGTTCCACCAGGAATGAGTTTTCATGCAAAAACTGTCTATTTCAACTTAATTCGTCCATCCAAAACGAACTTTGTACTTTGCTATGAAGTTCCACCAGGAATGAGTTTTCATGCAAAAACTGTCTATTTCAACTAATTTTGTCCATCCAAAACGAACTTTGTACTTTGCTATGAAGTTCCACCAGGAATGAGTTTTTATGCAAAAACTGTCTATTTCAACTAATTTTGTCCATCCAAAACGAACTTTGTACTTTGCTATGAAGTTCCACCAGGAATGAGTTTTCATGCAAAAACTGTCTATTTCAACTAACTTTGTCCATCCAAAACGAACTTTGTACTTTGCTATGAAGTTCCACCAGGAATGAGTTTTCATGCAAAAACTGTCTATTTCAACTTAATTCATCCATCTGATTCGAACTTTGTACTTTGCTATGAAGTTCCACCAGGAATGAGTTTTCATACAAAAACTGTCTATTTCAACTAACTTTGTCCATCCAAAACGAACTTTGTACTTTGCTATGAAGTTCCACCAGGAATGAGTTTTCATACAAAAACTGTCTATTTCAACTTAATTCGTCCATCCAAAACGAACTTTGTACTTTGCTATGAAGTTCCACCAGGAATGAGTTTTCATGCAAAAACTGTCTATTTCAACTAATTTTGTCCATCCAAAACGAACTTTGTACTTTGCTATGAAGTTCCACCAGGAATGAGTTTTCATACAAAAACTGTCTATTTCAACTAATTTTGTCCATCCAAAACGAACTTTGTACTTTGCTATGAAGTTCCACCAGGAATGAGTTTTCATGCAAAAACTGTCTATTTCAACTAACTTTGTCCATCCAAAACGAACTTTGTACTTTGCTATGAAGTTCCACCAGGAATGAGTTTTCATGCAAAAACTGTCTATTTCAACTTAATTCGTCCATCCAAAACGAACTTTGTACTTTGCTATGAAGTTCCACCAGGAATGAGTTTTCATGCAAAAACTGTCTATTTCAACTAATTTTGTCCATCCAAAACGAACTTTGTACTTTGCTATGAAGTTCCACCAGGAATGAGTTTTCATGCAAAAACTGTCTATTTCAACTTAATTCGTCCATCCAAAACGAACTTTGTACTTTGCTATGAAGTTCCACCAGGAATGAGTTTTCATGCAAAAACTGTCTATTTCAACTAATTTTGTCCATCCAAAACGAACTTTGTACTTTGCTATGAAGTTCCACCAGGAATGAGTTTTTATGCAAAAACTGTCTATTTCAACTAATTTTGTCCATCCAAAACGAACTTTGTACTTTGCTATGAAGTTCCACCAGGAATGAGTTTTCATGCAAAAACTGTCTATTTCAACTAACTTTGTCCATCCAAAACGAACTTTGTACTTTGCTATGAAGTTCCACCAGGAATGAGTTTTCATGCAAAAACTGTCTATTTCAACTTAATTCATCCATCTGATTCGAACTTTGTACTTTGCTATGAAGTTCCACCAGGAATGAGTTGTCATACAAAAACTGTCTATTTCAACTAACTTTGTCCATCCAAAACGAACTTTGTACTTTGCTATGAAGTTCCACCAGGAATGAGTTTTCATACAAAAACTGTCTATTTCAACTAAATTGATCCATCCAAAACGAACTTTGTACTTTGCTATGAAGTTCCACCAGGAATGAGTTTTCATGCAAAAACTGTCTATTTCAACTAACTTTGTCCATCCAAAACGAACTTTGTACTTTGCTATGAAGTTCCACCAGGAATGAGTTTTCATGCAAAAACTGTCTATTTCAACTTAATTCATCCATCTGATTCGAACTTTGTACTTTGCTATGAAGTTCCACCAGGAATGAGTTTTTATGCAAAAACTGTCTATTTCAACTAACTTTGTCCATCCAAAACGAACTTTGTACTTTGCTATGAAGTTCCACCAGGAATGAGTTTTCATGCAAAAACTGTCTATTTCAACTAACTTTGTCCATCCAAAACGAACTTTGTACTTTGCTATGAAGTTCCACCAGGAATGAGTTTTCATGCAAAAACTGTCTATTTCAACTAACTTTGTCCATCTAAAACGAACTTTGTACTTTGCTATGAAGTTCCACCAGGAATGAGTTTTCATGCAAGAACTGTCTATGTCAACTAAATTGATCCATCCAAAACGAACTTTGTACTTTGCTATGAAGTTCCACCAGGAATGAGTTTTTATGCAAAAACTGTCTATTTCAACTTAATTCGTCCATCTGATTCGAACTTTGTACTTTGCTATGAAGTTCCACCAGGAATGAGTTTTCATACAAAAACTGTCTATTTCAACTTAATTCGTCCATCTGATTCGAACTTTGTACTTTGCTATGTAGTTCCACCAGGAATGAGTTTTCATGCAAAAACTGTCTATTTCAACTAACTTTGTCCATCCAAAACGAACTTTGTACTTTGCTATGAAGTTCCACCAGGAATGAGTTTTCATACAAAAACTGTCTATTTCAACTTAATTCATCCATCTGATTCGAACTTTGTACTTTGCTATGAAGTTCCACCAGGAATGAGTTTTCATGCAAGAACTGTCTATGTCAACTAAATTGATCCATCCAAAACGAACTTTGTACTTTGCTATGAAGTTCCACCAGGAATGAGTTTTCATGCAAAAACTGTCTATTTCAACTAAATTGATCCATCCAAAACGAACTTTGTACTTTGCTATGAAGTTCCACCAGGAATGAGTTTTCATACAAAAACTGTCTATTTCAACTAATTTTGTCCATCCAAAACGAACTTTGTACTTTGCTATGAAGTTCCACCAGGAATGAGTTTTCATGCAAAAACTGTCTATTTCAACTAACTTTGTCCATCCAAAACGAACTTTGTACTTTGCTATGAAGTTCCACCAGGAATGAGTTTTCATACAAAAACTGTCTATTTCAACTTAATTCATCCATCTGATTCGAACTTTGTACTTTGCTATGAAGTTCCACCAGGAATGAGTTTTCATGCAAAAACTGTCTATTTCAACTAACTTTGTCCATCCAAAACGAACTTTGTACTTTGCTATGAAGTTCCACCAGGAATGAGTTTTCATGCAAAAACTGTCTATTTCAACTTAATTCGTCCATCCAAAACGAACTTTGTACTTTGCTATGAAGTTCCACCAGGAATGAGTTTTTATGCAAAAACTGTCTATTTCAACTAACTTTGTCCATCCAAAACGAACTTTGTACTTTGCTATGAAGTTCCACCAGGAATGAGTTTTCATGCAAAAACTGTCTATTTCAACTTAATTCGTCCATCCAAAACGAACTTTGTACTTTGCTATGAAGTTCCACCAGGAATGAGTTTTTATGCAAAAACTGTCTATTTCAACTAACTTTGTCCATCCAAAACGAACTTTGTACTTTGCTATGAAGTTCCACCAGGAATGAGTTTTCATGCAAAAACTGTCTATTTCAACTAATTTTGTCCATCCAAAACGAACTTTGTACTTTGCTATGAAGTTCCACCAGGAATGAGTTTTTATGCAAAAACTGTCTATTTCAACTAACTTTGTCCATCCAAAACGAACTTTGTACTTTGCTATGAAGTTCCACCAGGAATGAGTTTTCATGCAAAAACTGTCTATTTCAACTAACTTTGTCCATCCAAAACGAACTTTGTACTTTGCTATGAAGTTCCACCAGGAATGAGTTTTCATGCAAAAACTGTCTATTTAAACTTAATTCATCCATCTGATTCGAACTTTGTACTTTGCTATGAAGTTCCACCAGGAATGAGTTTTCATGCAAAAACTGTCTATTTCAACTAACTTTGTCCATCCAAAACGAACTTTGTACTTTGCTATGAAGTTCCACCAGGAATGAGTTTTCATGCAAAAACTGTCTATTTCAACTTAATTCGTCCATCCAAAACGAACTTTGTACTTTGCTATGAAGTTCCACCAGGAATGAGTTTTCATACAAAAACTGTCTATTTCAACTTAATTCGTCCATCCAAAACGAACTTTGTACTTTGCTATGAAGTTCCACCAGGAATGAGTTTTCATGCAAAAACTGTCTATTTCAACTAACTTTGTCCATCCAAAACGAACTTTGTACTTTGCTATGAAGTTCCACCAGGAATGAGTTTTCATACAAAAACTGTCTATTTCAACTTAATTCGTCCATCCAAAACGAACTTTGTACTTTGCTATGAAGTTCCACCAGGAATGAGTTTTTATGCAAAAACTGTCTATTTCAACTAACTTTGTCCATCCAAAACGAACTTTGTACTTTGCTATGAAGTTCCACCAGGAATGAGTTTTCATGCAAAAACTGTCTATTTCAACTAACTTTGTCCATCTAAAACGAACTTTGTACTTTGCTATGAAGTTCTACCAGGAATGAGTTTTCATGCAAGAACTGTCTATTTCAACTAAATTGATCCATCCAAAACGAACTTTGTACTTTGCTATGAAGTTCCACCAGGAATGAGTTTTCATACAAAAACTGTCTATTTCAACTTAATTCGTCCATCCAAAACGAACTTTGTACTTTGCTATGAAGTTCCACCAGGAATGAGTTTTCATGCAAAAACTGTCTATTTCAACTAACTTTGTCCATCCAAAACGAACTTTGTTCTTTGCTATGAAGTTCTACCAGGAATGAGTTTTCATGCAAAAACTGTCTATTTCAACTTAATTCGTCCATCCAAAACGAACTTTGTACTTTGCTATGAAGTTCCACCAGGAATGAGTTTTTATGCAAAAACTGTCTATTTCAACTAACTTTGTCCATCCAAAACGAACTTTGTACTTTGCTATGAAGTTCCACCAGGAATGAGTTTTCATGCAAAAACTGTCTATTTCAACTAATTTTGTCCATCCAAAACGAACTTTGTACTTTGCTATGAAGTTCCACCAGGAATGAGTTTTTATGCAAAAACTGTCTATTTCAACTAACTTTGTCCATCCAAAACGAACTTTGTACTTTGCTATGAAGTTCCACCAGGAATGAGTTTTCATGCAAAAACTGTCTATTTCAACTAACTTTGTCCATCCAAAACGAACTTTGTACTTTGCTATGAAGTTCCACCAGGAATGAGTTTTCATGCAAAAACTGTCTATTTAAACTTAATTCATCCATCTGATTCGAACTTTGTACTTTGCTATGAAGTTCCACCAGGAATGAGTTTTCATGCAAAAACTGTCTATTTCAACTAACTTTGTCCATCCAAAACGAACTTTGTACTTTGCTATGAAGTTCCACCAGGAATGAGTTTTCATGCAAAAACTGTCTATTTCAACTTAATTCGTCCATCCAAAACGAACTTTGTACTTTGCTATGAAGTTCCACCAGGAATGAGTTTTCATGCAAAAACTGTCTATTTCAACTAAATTGATCCATCCAAAACGAACTTTGTACTTTGCTATGAAGTTCCACCAGGAATGAGTTTTCATGCAAAAACTGTCTATTTCAACTAAATTGGTGCATCCGATACGAACTTTGTACTTTGCTATGAAGTTCCACCAGGAATGAGTTTTCATGCAAAAACTGTCTATTTCAACTAACTTTGTCCATCTAAAACGAACTTTGTACTTTGCTATGAAGTTCTACCAGGAATGAGTTTTCATGCAAGAACTGTCTATTTCAACTAAATTGATCCATCCAAAACGAACTTTGTACTTTGCTATGAAGTTCCACCAGGAATGAGTTTTCATGCAAAAACTGTCTATTTCAACTAAATTGGTGCATCCGATACGAACTTTGTTCTTTGCTATGAAGTTCTACCAGGAATGAGTTTTCATGCAAGAACTGTCTATTTCAACTAACTTTGTCCATCCAAAACGAACTTTGTACTTTGCTATGAAGTTCCACCAGGAATGAGTTTTCATGCAAAAACTGTCTATTTCAACTTAATTCGTCCATCTGATTCGAACTTTGTACTTTGCTATGAAGTTCCACCAGGAATGAGTTTTCATACAAAAACTGTCTATTTCAACTAACTTTGTCCATCCAAAACGAACTTTGTACTTTGCTATGAAGTTCCACCAGGAATGAGTTTTCATGCAAAAACTGTCTATTTCAACTTAATTCGTCCATCTGATTCGAACTTTGTACTTTGCTATGAAGTTCCACCAGGAATGAGTTTTCATACAAAAACTGTCTATTTCAACTAACTTTGTCCATCCAAAACGAACTTTGTACTTTGCTATGAAGTTCCACCAGGAATGAGTTTTCATACAAAAACTGTCTATTTCAACTAACTTTGTCCATCTAAAACGAACTTTGTACTTTGCTATGAAGTTCCACCAGGAATGAGTTTTTATGCAAAAACTGTCTATTTCAACTAACTTTGTCCATCCAAAACGAACTTTGTACTTTGCTATGAAGTTCCACCAGGAATGAGTTTTCATGCAAAAACTGTCTATTTCAACTTAATTCGTCCATCTGATTCGAACTTTGTACTTTGCTATGAAGTTCCACCAGGAATGAGTTTTTATGCAAAAACTGTCTATTTCAACTAACTTTGTCCATCCAAAACGAACTTTGTACTTTGCTATGAAGTTCCACCACGAATGAGTTTTCATGCAAAAACTGTCTATTTCAACTTAATTCGTCCATCTGATTCGAACTTTGTACTTTGCTATGAAGTTCCACCAGGAATGAGTTTTCATACAAAAACTGTCTATTTCAACTAAATTGATCCATCCAAAACGAACTTTGTACTTTGCTATGAAGTTCCACCAGGAATGAGTTTTTATGCAAAAACTGTCTATTTCAACTAACTTTGTCCATCCAAAACGAACTTTGTACTTTGCTATGAAGTTCCACCAGGAATGAGTTTTCATGCAAAAACTGTCTATTTCAACTTAATTCGTCCATCTGATTCGAACTTTGTACTTTGCTATGAAGTTCCACCAGGAATGAGTTTTTATGCAAAAACTGTCTATTTCAACTAACTTTGTCCATCCAAAACGAACTTTGTACTTTGCTATGAAGTTCCACCACGAATGAGTTTTCATGCAAAAACTGTCTATTTCAACTTAATTCGTCCATCTGATTCGAACTTTGTACTTTGCTATGAAGTTCCACCAGGAATGAGTTTTCATACAAAAACTGTCTATTTCAACTAACTTTGTCCATCTAAAACGAACTTTGTACTTTGCTATGAAGTTCTACCAGGAATGAGTTTTCATACAAAAACTGTCTATTTCAACTAAATTGATCCATCCAAAACGAACTTTGTACTTTGCTATGAAGTTCCACCAGGAATGAGTTTTTATGCAAAAACTGTCTATTTCAACTAACTTTGTCCATCTAAAACGAACTTTGTACTTTGCTATGAAGTTCCACCAGGAATGAGTTTTCATGCAAAAACTATCTATTTAAACTAACTTTGTCCATCTAAAACGAACTTTGTACTTTGCTATGAAGTTCTACCAGGAATGTGTTTTCATGCAAAAACTGTCTATTTCAACTTAATTCGTCCATCTGATTCGAACTTTGTACTTTGCTATGAAGTTCCACCAGGAATGAGTTTTTATGCAAAAACTGTCTATTTCAACTAACTTTGTCCATCCAAAACGAACTTTGTACTTTGCTATGAAGTTCCACCAGGAATGAGTTTTCATGCAAAAACTGTCTATTTCAACTTAATTCGTCCATCTGATTCGAACTTTGTACTTTGCTATGAAGTTCCACCAGGAATGAGTTTTCATACAAAAACTGTCTATTTCAACTAAATTGATCCATCCAAAACGAACTTTGTACTTTGCTATGAAGTTCCACCACGAATGAGTTTTCATGCAAAAACTGTCTATTTCAACTTAATTCGTCCATCTGATTCGAACTTTGTACTTTGCTATGAAGTTCCACCAGGAATGAGTTTTCATACAAAAACTGTCTATTTCAACTAACTTTGTCCATCCAAAACGAACTTTGTACTTTGCTATGAAGTTCCACCAGGAATGAGTTTTCATACAAAAACTGTCTATTTCAACTAACTTTGTCCATCTAAAACGAACTTTGTACTTTGCTATGAAGTTCTACCAGGAATGAGTTTTCATACAAAAACTGTCTATTTCAACTAAATTGATCCATCCAAAACGAACTTTGTACTTTGCTATGAAGTTCCACCAGGAATGAGTTTTTATGCAAAAACTGTCTATTTCAACTAACTTTGTCCATCCAAAACGAACTTTGTACTTTGCTATGAAGTTCCACCAGGAATGAGTTTTCATGCAAAAACTGTCTATTTCAACTAACTTTGTCCATCTAAAACGAACTTTGTACTTTGCTATGAAGTTCTACCAGGAATGAGTTTTCATACAAAAACTGTCTATTTCAACTAAATTGATCCATCCAAAACGAACTTTGTACTTTGCTATGAAGTTCCACCAGGAATGAGTTTTTTATGCAAAAACTGTCTATTTCAACTAACTTTGTCCATCTAACACGAACTTTGTACTTTGCTATGAAGTTCTACCAGGAATGAGTTTTCATACAAAAACTGTCTATTTCAACTAAATTGATCCATCCAAAACGAACTTTGTACTTTGCTATGAAGTTCCACCAGGAATGAGTTTTCATACAAAAACTGTCTATTTCAACTAACTTTGTCCATCCAAAACGAACTTTGTACTTTGCTATGAAGTTCCACCAGGAATGAGTTTTCATACAAAAACTGTCTATTTCAACTAAATTGATCCATCCAAAACGAACTTTGTACTTTGCTATGAAGTTCCACCAGGAATGAGTTTTTATGCAAAAACTGTCTATTTCAACTAACTTTGTCCATCCAAAACGAACTTTGTACTTTGCTATGAAGTTCTACCAGGAATGAGTTTTCATGCAAGAACTGTCTATTTCAACTTAATTCGTCCATCTGATTCGAACTTTGTACTTTGCTATGAAGTTCCACCAGGAATGAGTTTTCATGCAAAAACTGTCTATTTCAACTAAATTGATCCATCCAAAACGAACTTTGTACTTTGCTATGAAGTTCCACCAGGAATGAGTTTTCATACAAAAACTGTCTATTTCAACTAAATTGATCCATCCAAAACGAACTTTGTACTTTGCTATGAAGTTCCACCAGGAATGAGTTTTTATGCAAAAACTGTCTATTTCAACTAACTTTGTCCATCCAAAACGAACTTTGTACTTTGCTATGAAGTTCTACCAGGAATGAGTTTTCATGCAAGAACTGTCTATTTCAACTTAATTCGTCCATCTGATTCGAACTTTGTACTTTGCTATGAAGTTCCACCAGGAATGAGTTTTCATGCAAAAACTGTCTATTTCAACTAAATTGATCCATCCAAAACGAACTTTGTACTTTGCTATGAAGTTCCACCAGGAATGAGTTTTCATGCAAAAACTGTCTATTTCAACTAACTTTGTCTATCCAAAACGATCTTTGTACTTTGCTATGAAGTTCCACCAGGAATGAGTTTTCATGCAAAAACTGTCTTTTTCAACTTAATTCGTCCATCTGATTCGAACTTTGTACTTTGCTATGAAGTTCCACCAGGAATGAGTTTTCATACAAAAACTGTCTATTTCAACTAAATTGATCCATCCAAAACGAACTTTAAACTTTGCTATGAAGTTCCACCAGGAATGAGTTTTTATGCAAAAACTGTCTATTTCAACTAACTTTGTCCATCTAAAACGAACTTTGTACTTTGCTATGAAGTTCCACCAGGAATGAGTTTTCATGCAAAAACTGTCTATTTCAACTTAATTCGTCCATCTGATTCGAACTTTGTACTTTGCTATGAAGTTCCACCAGGAATGAGTTTTCATACAAAAACTGTCTATTTCAACTAAATTGATCCATCCAAAACGAACTTTGTACTTTGCTATGAAGTTCCACCAGGAATGAGTTTTTATGCAAAAACTGTCTATTTCAACTAACTTTGTCCATCTAAAACGAACTTTGTACTTTGCTATGAAGTTCCACCAGGAATGAGTTTTCATGCAAAAACTGTCTATTTCAACTAAATTGATCCATCCAAAACGAACTTTGTACTTTCCTTCATTTATTTATTTATTTAATATAAACTTGTCCGCCATACATTGGCTAAACAAAAAGTATTACAAAATTTGTTCGCTTATTTTTAGATCAATTTGTGCCTACACCGCGGTAACGCAGTCTTTCCCTAAAGGATGATACCGGTTCATGAAAATCGAACATGTTGTAAGCGCCGTTAAATTCGCGTGACATAGCCTCAATAGGATCGTTTGCACCGTATTGGGTATTTTTAAAACCTAACCTTAGAAACGGGCGGGATCTGGAGGTCCATCTATGAATCCATATCGTTAATTTGTTCAGTATATTTGGGGCGTTAATGGTTCCTTTTAAAATTCCTGCGACAAAAAGCGCTTGCGCATTTTTTCTACGGTTCTCTAACGGTTCAATGCCTAGCAATAAGCAACGGGAACTGTATGGTGTACTTTGCTATGAAGTTCCACCAGGAATGAGTTTTTATGCAAAAACTGTCTATTTCAACTAACTTTGTCCATCTAAAACGAACTTTGTACTTTGCTATGAAGTTCCACCAGGAATGAGTTTTCATACAAAAACTGTCTATTTCAACTAAATTGATCCATCCAAAACGAACTTTGTACTTTGCTATGAAGTTCCACCAGGAATGAGTTTTTATGCAAAAACTGTCTATTTCAACTAACTTTGTCCATCTAAAACGAACTTTGTACTTTGCTATGAAGTTCCACCAGGAATGAGTTTTCATACAAAAACTGTCTATTTCAACTAAATTGATCCATCCAAAACGAACTTTGTACTTTGCTATGAAGTTCCACCAGGAATGAGTTTTTATGCAAAAACTGTCTATTTCAACTAACTTTGTCCATCTAAAACGAACTTTGTACTTTGCTATGAAGTTCCACCAGGAATGAGTTTTCATGCAAAAACTGTCTATTTCAACTTAATTCGTCCATCCAAAACGAACTTTGTACTTTGCTATGAAGTTCCACCAGGAATGAGTTTTTATGCAAAAACTGTCTATTTCAACTAACTTTGTCCATCCAAAACGAACTTTGTACTTTGCTATGAAGTTCCACCAGGAATGAGTTTTCATGCAAAAACTGTCTATTTCAACTAACTTTGTCCATCTAAAACGAACTTTGTACTTTGCTATGAAGTTCTACCAGGAATGAGTTTTCATGCAAGAACTGTCTATTTCAACTAAATTGATCCATCCAAAACGAACTTTGTACTTTGCTATGAAGTTCCACCAGGAATGAGTTTTTATGCAAAAACTGTCTATTTCAACTTAATTCGTCCATCTGATTCGAACTTTGTACTTTGCTATGAAGTTCCACCAGGAATGAGTTTTCATACAAAAACTGTCTATTTCAACTTAATTCGTCCATCCAAAACGAACTTTGTACTTTGCTATGAAGTTCCACCAGGAATGAGTTTTCATGCAAAAACTGTCTATTTCAACTAACTTTGTCCATCTAAAACGAACTTTGTACTTTGCTATGAAGTTCCACCAGGAATGAGTTTTCATGCAAAAACTGTCTATTTCAACTAACTTTGTCCATCTAAAACGAACTTTGTACTTTGCTATGAAGTTCTACCAGGAATGAGTTTTCATGCAAAAACTGTCTATTTCAACTAAATTGATCCATCCAAAACGAACTTTGTACTTTGCTATGAAGTTCTACCAGGATTGAGTTTTCATGCAAGAACTGTCTATTTCAACTTAATTCGTCCATCTGATTCGAACTTTGTACTTTGCTATGAAGTTCCACCAGGAATGAGTTTTCATGCAAAAACTGTCTATTTCAACTAAATTGATCCATCCAAAACGAACTTTGTACTTTGCTATGAAGTTCTACCAGGAATGAGTTTTCATGCAAAAACTGTCTATTTCAACTAACTTTGTCCATCCAAAACGAACTTTGTACTTTGCTATGAAGTTCCACCAGGAATGAGTTTTCATACAAAAACTGTCTATTTCAACTTAATTCGTCCATCCAAAACGAACTTTGTACTTTGCTATGAAGTTCCACCAGGAATGAGTTTTTATGCAAAAACTGTCTATTTCAACTAACTTTGTCCATCCAAAACGAACTTTGTACTTTGCTATGAAGTTCCACCAGGAATGAGTTTTCATGCAAAAACTGTCTATTTCAACTAACTTTGTCCATCTAAAACGAACTTTGTACTTTGCTATGAAGTTCTACCAGGAATGAGTTTTCATGCAAGAACTGTCTATTTCAACTAAATTGATCCATCCAAAACGAACTTTGTACTTTGCTATGAAGTTCCACCAGGAATGAGTTTTTATGCAAAAACTGTCTATTTCAACTTAATTCGTCCATCTGATTCGAACTTTGTACTTTGCTATGAAGTTCCACCAGGAATGAGTTTTCATACAAAAACTGTCTATTTCAACTTAATTCGTCCATCCAAAACGAACTTTGTACTTTGCTATGAAGTTCCACCAGGAATGAGTTTTCATGCAAAAACTGTCTATTTCAACTAACTTTGTCCATCTAAAACGAACTTTGTACTTTGCTATGAAGTTCCACCAGGAATGAGTTTTCATGCAAAAACTGTCTATTTCAACTAACTTTGTCCATCTAAAACGAACTTTGTACTTTGCTATGAAGTTCTACCAGGAATGAGTTTTTATGCAAAAACTGTCTATTTCAACTAACTTTGTCCATCTAAAACGAACTTTGTACTTTGCTATGAAGTTCCACCAGGAATGAGTTTTCATACAAAAACTGTCTATTTCAACTAAATTGATCCATCCAAAACGAACTTTGTACTTTGCTATGAAGTTCCACCAGGAATGAGTTTTTATGCAAAAACTGTCTATTTCAACTAACTTTGTCCATCTAAAACGAACTTTGTACTTTGCTATGAAGTTCCACCAGGAATGAGTTTTCATGCAAGAACTGTCTATTTCAACTAAATTGATCCATCCAAAACGAACTTTGTACTTTGCTATGAAGTTCCACCAGGAATGAGTTTTCATACAAAAACTGTCTATTTCAACTTAATTCGTCCATCCAAAACGAACTTTGTACTTTGCTATGAAGTTCCACCAGGAATGAGTTTTTATGCAAAAACTGTCTATTTCAACTAACTTTGTCCATCCAAAACGAACTTTGTACTTTGCTATGAAGTTCCACCAGGAATGAGTTTTCATGCAAAAACTGTCTATTTCAACTAACTTTGTCCATCTAAAACGAACTTTGTACTTTGCTATGAAGTTCTACCAGGAATGAGTTTTCATGCAAGAACTGTCTATTTCAACTAAATTGATCCATCCAAAACGAACTTTGTACTTTGCTATGAAGTTCCACCAGGAATGAGTTTTTATGCAAAAACTGTCTATTTCAACTTAATTCGTCCATCTGATTCGAACTTTGTACTTTGCTATGAAGTTCCACCAGGAATGAGTTTTCATACAAAAACTGTCTATTTCAACTTAATTCGTCCATCCAAAACGAACTTTGTACTTTGCTATGAAGTTCCACCAGGAATGAGTTTTCATGCAAAAACTGTCTATTTCAACTAACTTTGTCCATCTAAAACGAACTTTGTACTTTGCTATGAAGTTCCACCAGGAATGAGTTTTCATGCAAAAACTGTCTATTTCAACTAACTTTGTCCATCTAAAACGAACTTTGTACTTTGCTATGAAGTTCTACCAGGAATGAGTTTTCATGCAAAAACTGTCTATTTCAACTAAATTGATCCATCCAAAACGAACTTTGTACTTTGCTATGAAGTTCTACCAGGAATGAGTTTTCATGCAAGAACTGTCTATTTCAACTTAATTCGTCCATCTGATTCGAACTTTGTACTTTGCTATGAAGTTCCACCAGGAATGAGTTTTCATGCAAAAACTGTCTATTTCAACTAAATTGATCCATCCAAAACGAACTTTGTACTTTGCTATGAAGTTCTACCAGGAATGAGTTTTCATGCAAAAACTGTCTATTTCAACTAACTTTGTCCATCCAAAACGAACTTTGTACTTTGCTATGAAGTTCCACCAGGAATGAGTTTTCATACAAAAACTGTCTATTTCAACTTAATTCGTCCATCCAAAACGAACTTTGTACTTTGCTATGAAGTTCCACCAGGAATGAGTTTTTATGCAAAAACTGTCTATTTCAACTAACTTTGTCCATCCAAAACGAACTTTGTACTTTGCTATGAAGTTCCACCAGGAATGAGTTTTCATGCAAAAACTGTCTATTTCAACTAACTTTGTCCATCTAAAACGAACTTTGTACTTTGCTATGAAGTTCTACCAGGAATGAGTTTTCATGCAAGAACTGTCTATTTCAACTAAATTGATCCATCCAAAACGAACTTTGTACTTTGCTATGAAGTTCCACCAGGAATGAGTTTTTATGCAAAAACTGTCTATTTCAACTTAATTCGTCCATCTGATTCGAACTTTGTACTTTGCTATGAAGTTCCACCAGGAATGAGTTTTCATACAAAAACTGTCTATTTCAACTTAATTCGTCCATCCAAAACGAACTTTGTACTTTGCTATGAAGTTCCACCAGGAATGAGTTTTCATGCAAAAACTGTCTATTTCAACTAACTTTGTCCATCTAAAACGAACTTTGTACTTTGCTATGAAGTTCCACCAGGAATGAGTTTTCATGCAAAAACTGTCTATTTCAACTAACTTTGTCCATCTAAAACGAACTTTGTACTTTGCTATGAAGTTCTACCAGGAATGAGTTTTCATGCAAAAACTGTCTATTTCAACTAAATTGATCCATCCAAAACGAACTTTGTACTTTGCTATGAAGTTCCACCAGGAATGAGTTTTCATGCAAAAACTGTCTATTTCAACTAACTTTGTCCATCTAAAACGAACTTTGTACTTTGCTATGAAGTTCTACCAGGAATGAGTTTTCATGCAAAAACTGTCTATTTCAACTAAATTGATCCATCCAAAACGAACTTTGTACTTTGCTATGAAGTTCCACCAGGAATGAGTTTTTATGCAAAAACTGTCTATTTCAACTTAATTCGTCCATCTGATTCGAACTTTGTACTTTGCTATGAAGTTCCACCAGGAATGAGTTTTCATGCAAAAACTGTCTATTTCAACTAAATTGATCCATCCAAAACGAACTTTGTACTTTGCTATGAAGTTCTACCAGGAATGAGTTTTCATGCAAAAACTGTCTATTTCAACTAAATTGATCCATCCAAAACGAACTTTGTACTTTGCTATGAAGTTCCACCAGGAATGAGTTTTTATGCAAAAGCTGTCTATTTCAACTAACTTTGTCCATCCAAAACGAACTTTGTACTTTGCTATGAAGTTCCACCAGGAATGAGTTTTCATACAAAAACTGTCTATTTCAACTTAATTCGTCCATCCAAAACGAACTTTGTACTTTGCTATGAAGTTCCACCAGGAATGAGTTTTTATGCAAAAGCTGTCTATTTCAACTAACTTTGTCCATCCAAAACGAACTTTGTACTTTGCTATGAAGTTCCACCAGGAATGAGTTTTCATGCAAAAACTGTCTATTTCAACTAACTTTGTCCATCTAAAACGAACTTTGTACTTTGCTATGAAGTTCTACCAGGAATGAGTTTTCATGCAAGAACTGTCTATTTCAACTAAATTGATCCATCCAAAACGAACTTTGTACTTTGCTATGAAGTTCCACCAGGAATGAGTTTTTATGCAAAAGCTGTCTATTTCAACTAACTTTGTCCATCCAAAACGAACTTTGTACTTTGCTATGAAGTTCCACCAGGAATGAGTTTTCATGCAAAAACTGTCTATTTCAACTAACTTTGTCCATCCAAAACGAACTTTGTACTTTGCTATGAAGTTCTACCAGGAATGAGTTTTCATGCAAGAACTGTCTATTTCAACTAAATTGATCCATCCAAAACGAACTTTGTACTTTGCTATGAAGTTCCACCAGGAATGAGTTTTCATGCAAAAACTGTCTATTTCAACTAACTTTGTCCATCTAAAACGAACTTTGTACTTTGCTATGAAGTTCCACCAGGAATGAGTTTTCATGCAAAAACTGTCTATTTCAACTAACTTTGTCCATCTAAAACGAACTTTGTACTTTGCTATGAAGTTCTACCAGGAATGAGTTTTCATGCAAGAACTGTCTATTTCAACTAAATTGATCCATCCAAAACGAACTTTGTACTTTGCTATGAAGTTCCACCAGGAATGAGTTTTTATGCAAAAACTGTCTATTTCAACTTAATTCGTCCATCTGATTCGAACTTTGTACTTTGCTATGAAGTTCCACCAGGAATGAGTTTTCATGCAAAAACTGTCTATTTCAACTAAATTGATCCATCCAAAACGAACTTTGTACTTTGCTATGAAGTTCTACCAGGAATGAGTTTTCATGCAAGAACTGTCTATTTCAACTAAATTGATCCATCCAAAACGAACTTTGTACTTTGCTATGAAGTTCCACCAGGAATGAGTTTTTATGCAAAAACTGTCTATTTCAACTAACTTTGTCCATCTAAAACGAACTTTGTACTTTGCTATGAAGTTCCACCAGGAATGAGTTTTCATGCAAAAACTGTCTATTTCAACTAACTTTGTCCATCTAAAACGAACTTTGTACTTTGCTATGAAGTTCTACCAGGAATGAGTTTTCATGCAAGAACTGTCTATTTCAACTAAATTGATCCATCCAAAACGAACTTTGTACTTTGCTATGAAGTTCCACCAGGAATGAGTTTTTATGCAAAAACTGTCTATTTCAACTTAATTCGTCCATCTGATTCGAACTTTGTACTTTGCTATGAAGTTCCACCAGGAATGAGTTTTCATGCAAAAACTGTCTATTTCAACTAAATTGATCCATCCAAAACGAACTTTGTACTTTGCTATGAAGTTCTACCAGGAATGAGTTTTCATGCAAGAACTGTCTATTTCAACTAAATTGATCCATCCAAAACGAACTTTGTACTTTGCTATGAAGTTCCACCAGGAATGAGTTTTTATGCAAAAGCTGTCTATTTCAACTAACTTTGTCCATCCAAAACGAACTTTGTACTTTGCTATGAAGTTCCACCAGGAATGAGTTTTCATACAAAAACTGTCTATTTCAACTTAATTCGTCCATCTGATTCGAACTTTGTACTTTGCTATGAAGTTCCACCAGGAATGAGTTTTTATGCAAAAGCTGTCTATTTCAACTAACTTTGTCCATCCAAAACGAACTTTGTACTTTGCTATGAAGTTCCACCAGGAATGAGTTTTCATGCAAAAACTGTCTATTTCAACTAACTTTGTCCATCTAAAACGAACTTTGTACTTTGCTATGAAGTTCTACCAGGAATGAGTTTTCATGCAAGAACTGTCTATTTCAACTAAATTGATCCATCCAAAACGAACTTTGTACTTTGCTATGAAGTTCCACCAGGAATGAGTTTTTATGCAAAAGCTGTCTATTTCAACTAACTTTGTCCATCCAAAACGAACTTTGTACTTTGCTATGAAGTTCCACCAGGAATGAGTTTTCATGCAAAAACTGTCTATTTCAACTAACTTTGTCCATCCAAAACGAACTTTGTACTTTGCTATGAAGTTCTACCAGGAATGAGTTTTCATGCAAGAACTGTCTATTTCAACTAAATTGATCCATCCAAAACGAACTTTGTACTTTGCTATGAAGTTCCACCAGGAATGAGTTTTTATGCAAAAACTGTATTTCAACTAACTTTGTCCATCCAAAACGAACTTTGTACTTTGCTATGAAGTTCTACCAGGAATGAGTTTTCATGCAAAAACTGTCTATTTCAACTAAATTGATCCATCCAAAACGAACTTTGTACTTTGCTATGAAGTTCCACCAGGAATGAGTTTTCATGCAAGAACTGTCTATTTCAACTAAATTGGTGCATCCGATACGAACTTTGTACTTTGCTATGAAGTTCCACCAGGAATGAGTTTTCATGCAAAAACTGTCTATTTCAACTAACTTTGTCCATCTAAAACGAACTTTGTACTTTGCTATGAAGTTCTACCAGGAATGAGTTTTCATGCAAGAACTGTCTATTTCAACTAAATTGATCCATCCAAAACGAACTTTGTACTTTGCTATGAAGTTCCACCAGGAATGAGTTTTCATGCAAAAACTGTCTATTTCAACTAAATTGATCCATCCAAAACGAACTTTGTACTTTGCTATGAAGTTCCACCAGGAATGAGTTTTCATGCAAGAACTGTCTATTTCAACTAAATTGGTGCATCCGATACGAACTTTGTACTTTGCTATGAAGTTCCACCAGGAATGAGTTTTCATGCAAAAACTGTCTATTTCAACTAAATTGGTGCATCCGATACGAACTTTGTTCTTTGCTATGAAGTTCTACCAGGAATGAGTTTTCATGCAAGAACTGTCTATTTCAACTAAATTGATCCATCCAAAACGAACTTTGTACTTTGCTATGAAGTTCCACCAGGAATGAGTTTTTATGCAAAAACTGTCTATTTCAACTAAATTGATCCATCCGATACGAACTTTGTACTTTGCTATGAAGTTCCACCAGGAATGAGTTTTCATGCAAAAACTGTCTATTTCAACTAACTTTGTCCATCCAAAACGAACTTTGTACTTTGCTATGAAGTTCTACCAGGAATGAGTTTTCATGCAAAAACTGTCTATTTCAACTAAATTGATCCATCCAAAACGAACTTTGTACTTTGCTATGAAGTTCCACCAGGAATGAGTTTTCATGCAAGAACTGTCTATTTCAACTAAATTGGTGCATCCGATACGAACTTTGTACTTTGCTATGAAGTTCCACCAGGAATGAGTTTTCATGCAAAAACTGTCTATTTCAACTAACTTTGTCCATCTAAAACGAACTTTGTACTTTGCTATGAAGTTCTACCAGGAATGAGTTTTCATGCAAGAACTGTCTATTTCAACTAAATTGATCCATCCAAAACGAACTTTGTACTTTGCTATGAAGTTCCACCAGGAATGAGTTTTCATGCAAAAACTGTCTATTTCAACTAAATTGATCCATCCAAAACGAACTTTGTACTTTGCTATGAAGTTCCACCAGGAATGAGTTTTCATGCAAGAACTGTCTATTTCAACTAAATTGGTGCATCCGATACGAACTTTGTACTTTGCTATGAAGTTCCACCAGGAATGAGTTTTCATGCAAAAACTGTCTATTTCAACTAACTTTGTCCATCTAAAACGAACTTTGTACTTTGCTATGAAGTTCCACCAGGAATGAGTTTTCATGCAAAAACTGTCTATTTCAACTAACTTTGTCCATCTAAAACGAACTTTGTACTTTGCTATGAAGTTCTACCAGGAATGAGTTTTCATGCAAAAACTGTCTATTTCAACTAAATTGATCCATCCAAAACGAACTCTGTACTTTCCTTCATTTATTTATTTATTTAATATAAACTTGTCCGCCATACATTGGCTAAACAAAAAGTATTACAAAATTTGTTCGCTTATTTTTAGATCAATTTGTGCCTACACCGCGGTAACGCAGTCTTTCCCTAAAGGATGATACCGGTTCATGAAAATCGAACATGTTGTAAGCGCCGTTAAATTCGCGTGACATAGCCTCAATAGGATCGTTTGCACCGTATTGGGTATTTTTAAAACCTAACCTTAGAAACGGGCGGGATCTGGAGGTCCATCTATGAATCCATATCGTTAATTTGTTCAGTATATTTGGGGCGTTAATGGTTCCTTTTAAAATTCCTGCGACAAAAAGCGCTTGCGCATTTTTTCTACGGTTCTCTAACGGTTCAATGCCTAGCAATAAGCAACGGGAACTGTATGGTGTACTTTGCTATGAAGTTCCACCAGGAATGAGTTTTTATGCAAAAACTGTCTATTTCAACTAACTTTGTCCATCTAAAACGAACTTTGTACTTTGCTATGAAGTTCCACCAGGAATGAGTTTTCATACAAAAACTGTCTATTTCAACTAAATTGATCCATCCAAAACGAACTTTGTACTTTGCTATGAAGTTCCACCAGGAATGAGTTTTTATGCAAAAACTGTCTATTTCAACTAACTTTGTCCGTCTAAAACGAACTTTGTACTTTGCTATGAAGTTCCACCAGGAATGAGTTTTCATACAAAAACTGTCTATTTCAACTAAATTGATCCATCCAAAACGAACTTTGTACTTTGCTATGAAGTTCCACCAGGAATGAGTTTTTATGCAAAAACTGTCTATTTCAACTAACTTTGTCCATCTAAAACGAACTTTGTACTTTGCTATGAAGTTCCACCAGGAATGAGTTTTCATGCAAAAACTGTCTATTTCAACTTAATTCATCCATCTGATTCGAACTTTGTACTTTGCTATGAAGTTCCACCAGGAATGAGTTTTCATGCAAAAACTGTCTATTTCAACTAACTTTGTCCATCCAAAACGAACTTTGTACTTTGCTATGAAGTTCCACCAGGAATGAGTTTTCATGCAAAAACTGTCTATTTCAACTTAATTCGTCCATCCAAAACGAACTTTGTACTTTGCTATGAAGTTCCACCAGGAATGAGTTTTCATACAAAAACTGTCTATTTCAACTTAATTCGTCCATCCAAAACGAACTTTGTACTTTGCTATGAAGTTCCACCAGGAATGAGTTTTCATGCAAAAACTGTCTATTTCAACTAACTTTGTCCATCCAAAACGAACTTTGTACTTTGCTATGAAGTTCCACCAGGAATGAGTTTTCATACAAAAACTGTCTATTTCAACTTAATTCGTCCATCCAAAACGAACTTTGTACTTTGCTATGAAGTTCCACCAGGAATGAGTTTTTATGCAAAAACTGTCTATTTCAACTAACTTTGTCCATCCAAAACGAACTTTGTACTTTGCTATGAAGTTCCACCAGGAATGAGTTTTCATGCAAAAACTGTCTATTTCAACTAACTTTGTCCATCTAAAACGAACTTTGTACTTTGCTATGAAGTTCTACCAGGAATGAGTTTTCATGCAAGAACTGTCTATTTCAACTAAATTGATCCATCCAAAACGAACTTTGTACTTTGCTATGAAGTTCCACCAGGAATGAGTTTTTATGCAAAAACTGTCTATTTCAACTTAATTCGTCCATCTGATTCGAACTTTGTACTTTGCTATGAAGTTCCACCAGGAATGAGTTTTCATACAAAAACTGTCTATTTCAACTTAATTCGTCCATCCAAAACGAACTTTGTACTTTGCTATGAAGTTCCACCAGGAATGAGTTTTCATGCAAAAACTGTCTATTTCAACTAACTTTGTCCATCTAAAACGAACTTTGTACTTTGCTATGAAGTTCCACCAGGAATGAGTTTTCATGCAAAAACTGTCTATTTCAACTAACTTTGTCCATCTAAAACGAACTTTGTACTTTGCTATGAAGTTCTACCAGGAATGAGTTTTCATGCAAAAACTGTCTATTTCAACTAAATTGATCCATCCAAAACGAACTTTGTACTTTGCTATGAAGTTCTACCAGGAATGAGTTTTCATGCAAGAACTGTCTATTTCAACTTAATTCGTCCATCTGATTCGAACTTTGTACTTTGCTATGAAGTTCCACCTGGAATGAGTTTTCATGCAAAAACTGTCTATTTCAACTTAATTCGTCCATCCAAAACGAACTTTGTACTTTGCTATGAAGTTCCACCAGGAATGAGTTTTCATGCAAAAACTGTCTATTTCAACTAACTTTGTCCATCCAAAACGAACTTTGTACTTTGCTATGAAGTTCCACCAGGAATGAGTTTTCATGCAAAAACTGTCTATTTCAACTAACTTTGTCCATCCAAAACGAACTTTGTACTTTGCTATGAAGTTCCACCAGGAATGAGTTTTCATACAAAAACTGTCTATTTCAACTAAATTGATCCATCCGATACGAACTTTGTACTTTGCTATGAAGTTCCACCAGGAATGAGTTTTTATGCAAAAACTGTCTATTTCAACTAACTTTGTCCATCCAAAACGAACTTTGTACTTTGCTATGAAGTTCTACCAGGAATGAGTTTTCATGCAAGAACTGTCTATTTCAACTTAATTCGTCCATCTGATTCGAACTTTGTACTTTGCTATGAAGTTCCACCAGGAATGAGTTTTCATGCAAAAACTGTCTATTTCAACTAAATTGATCCATCCAAAACGAACTTTGTACTTTGCTATGAAGTTCCACCAGGAATGAGTTTTCATGCAAAAACTGTCTATTTCAACTAACTTTGTCCATCCAAAACGAACTTTGTACTTTGCTATGAAGTTCCACCAGGAATGAGTTTTCATGCAAAAACTGTCTATTTCAACTAAATTGATCCATCCAAAACGAACTTTGTACTTTGCTATGAAGTTCCACCAGGAATGAGTTTTCATGCAAAAACTGTCTATTTTAACTAACTTTGTCCATCCAAAACGAACTTTGTACTTTGCTATGAAGTTCCACCAGGAATGAGTTTTCATGCAAAAACTGTCTATTTCAACTAAATTGGTCCATCCAAAACGAACTTTGTACTTTGCTATGAAGTTCCACCAGGAATGAGTTTTCATGCAAAAACTGTCTATTTCAACTAACTTTGTCCATCCAAAACGAACTTTGTTCTTTGCTATGAAGTTCCACCAGGAATGAGTTTTCATGCAAAAACTGTCTATTTCAACTAACTTTGTCCATCCAAAACGAACTTTGTACTTTGCTATGAAGTTCCACCAGGAATGAGTTTTCATGCAAAAACTGTCTATTTCAACTAAATTGATCCATCCAAAACGAACTTTGTACTTTCCTTCATTTATTTATTTATTTAATATAAACTTGTCCGCCATACATTGGCTAAACAAAAAGTATTACAAAATTTGTTCGCTTATTTTTAGATCAATTTGTGCCTACACCGCGGTAACGCAGTCTTTCCCTAAAGGATGATACCGGTTCATGAAAATCGAACATGTTGTAAGCGCCGTTAAATTCGCGTGACATAGCCTCAATAGGATCGTTTGCACCGTATTGGGTATTTTTAAAACCTAACCTTAGAAACGGGCGGGATCTGGAGGTCCATCTATGAATCCATATCGTTAATTTGTTCAGTATATTTGGGGCGTTAATGGTTCCTTTTAAAATTCCTGCGACAAAAAGCGCTTGCGCATTTTTTCTACGGTTCTCTAACGGTTCAATGCCTAGCAATAAGCAACGGGAACTGTATGGTGTACTTTGCTATGAAGTTCCACCAGGAATGAGTTTTTATGCAAAAACTGTCTATTTCAACTAAATTGATCCATCCAAAACGAACTTTGTACTTTGCTATGAAGTTCCACCAGGAATGAGTTTTCATGCAAAAACTGTCTATTTCAACTAACTTTGTCCATCCAAAACGAACTTTGTACTTTGCTATGAAGTTCCACCAGGAATGAGTTTTCATGCAAAAACTGTCTATTTCAACTAAATTGATCCATCCAAAACGAACTTTGTACTTTGCTATGAAGTTCCACCAGGAATGAGTTTTCATGCAAAAACTGTCTATTTTAACTAACTTTGTCCATCCAAAACGAACTTTGTACTTTGCTATGAAGTTCCACCAGGAATGAGTTTTCATGCAAAAACTGTCTATTTCAACTAAATTGGTCCATCCAAAACGAACTTTGTACTTTGCTATGAAGTTCCACCAGGAATGAGTTTTCATACAAAAACTGTCTATTTCAACTAAATTGATCCATCCAAAACGAACTTTGTACTTTGCTATGAAGTTCCACCAGGAATGAGTTTTTATGCAAAAACTGTCTATTTCAACTAACTTTGTCCATCTAAAACGAACTTTGTACTTTGCTATGAAGTTCCACCAGGAATGAGTTTTCATGCAAAAACTGTCTATTTCAACTAAATTGATCCATCCAAAACGAACTTTGTACTTTCCTTCATTTATTTATTTATTTAATATAAACTTGTCCGCCATACATTGGCTAAACAAAAAGTATTACAAAATTTGTTCGCTTATTTTTAGATCAATTTGTGCCTACACCGCGGTAACGCAGTCTTTCCCTAAAGGATGATACCGGTTCATGAAAATCGAACATGTTGTAAGCGCCGTTAAATTCGCGTGACATAGCCTCAATAGGATCGTTTGCACCGTATTGGGTATTTTTAAAACCTAACCTTAGAAACGGGCGGGATCTGGAGGTCCATCTATGAATCCATATCGTTAATTTGTTCAGTATATTTGGGGCGTTAATGGTTCCTTTTAAAATTCCTGCGACAAAAAGCGCTTGCGCATTTTTTCTACGGTTCTCTAACGGTTCAATGCCTAGCAATAAGCAACGGGAACTGTATGGTGTACTTTGCTATGAAGTTCCACCAGGAATGAGTTTTTATGCAAAAACTGGCTATTTCAACTAACTTTGTCCATCTAAAACGAACTTTGTACTTTGCTATGAAGTTCCACCAGGAATGAGTTTTCATACAAAAACTGTCTATTTCAACTAAATTGATCCATCCAAAACGAACTTTGTACTTTGCTATGAAGTTCCACCAGGAATGAGTTTTTATGCAAAAACTGTCTATTTCAACTAACTTTGTCCATCTAAAACGAACTTTGTACTTTGCTATGAAGTTCCACCAGGAATGAGTTTTCATACAAAAACTGTCTATTTCAACTAAATTGATCCATCCAAAACGAACTTTGTACTTTGCTATGAAGTTCCACCAGGAATGAGTTTTTATGCAAAAACTGTCTATTTCAACTAACTTTGTCCATCTAAAACGAACTTTATACTTTGCTATGAAGTTCCACCAGGAATGAGTTTTCATGCAAAAACTGTCTATTTCAACTTAATTCATCCATCTGATTCGAACTTTGTACTTTGCTATGAAGTTCCACCAGGAATGAGTTTTCATACAAAAGCTGTCTATTTCAACTTAATTCGTCCATCCAAAACGAACTTTGTACTTTGCTATGAAGTTCCACCAGGAATGAGTTTTCATGCAAAAACTGTCTATTTCAACTAACTTTGTCCATCTAAAACGAACTTTGTACTTTGCTATGAAGTTCCACCAGGAATGAGTTTTCATGCAAAAACTGTCTATTTCAACTAACTTTGTCCATCTAAAACGAACTTTGTACTTTGCTATGAAGTTCTACCAGGAATGAGTTTTCATGCAAAAACTGTCTATTTCAACTAAATTGATCCATCCAAAACGAACTTTGTACTTTGCTATGAAGTTCTACCAGGAATGAGTTTTCATGCAAGAACTGTCTATTTCAACTTAATTCGTCCATCTGATTCGAACTTTGTACTTTGCTATGAAGTTCCACCAGGAATGAGTTTTCATGCAAAAACTGTCTATTTCAACTAAATTGATCCATCCAAAACGAACTTTGTACTTTGCTATGAAGTTCTACCAGGAATGAGTTTTCATGCAAAAACTGTCTATTTCAACTAACTTTGTCCATCCAAAACGAACTTTGTACTTTGCTATGAAGTTCCACCAGGAATGAGTTTTCATACAAAAACTGTCTATTTCAACTAACTTTGTCCATCTAAAACGAACTTTGTACTTTGCTATGAAGTTCTACCAGGAATGAGTTTTCATGCAAAAACTGTCTATTTCAACTAAATTGATCCATCCAAAACGAACTTTGTACTTTGCTATGAAGTTCCACCAGGAATGAGTTTTCATGCAAAAACTGTCTATTTCAACTAAATTGATCCATCCAAAACGAACTTTGTACTTTGCTATGAAGTTCCACCAGGAATGAGTTTTTATGCAAAAACTGTCTATTTCAACTTAATTCGTCCATCTGATTCGAACTTTGTACTTTGCTATGAAGTTCCACCAGGAATGAGTTTTCATACAAAAACTGTCTATTTCAACTTAATTCGTCCATCCAAAACGAACTTTGTACTTTGCTATGAAGTTCCACCAGGAATGAGTTTTCATGCAAAAACTGTCTATTTCAACTAACTTTGTCCATCTAAAACGAACTTTGTACTTTGCTATGAAGTTCCACCAGGAATGAGTTTTCATGCAAAAACTGTCTATTTCAACTAACTTTGTCCATCTAAAACGAACTTTGTACTTTGCTATGAAGTTCTACCAGGAATGAGTTTTCATGCAAAAACTGTCTATTTCAACTAAATTGATCCATCCAAAACGAACTTTGTACTTTGCTATGAAGTTCCACCAGGAATGAGTTTTCATGCAAAAACTGTCTATTTCAACTAACTTTGTCCATCTAAAACGAACTTTGTACTTTGCTATGAAGTTCTACCAGGAATGAGTTTTCATGCAAAAACTGTCTATTTCAACTAAATTGATCCATCCAAAACGAACTTTGTACTTTGCTATGAAGTTCCACCAGGAATGAGTTTTTATGCAAAAACTGTCTATTTCAACTTAATTCGTCCATCTGATTCGAACTTTGTACTTTGCTATGAAGTTCCACCAGGAATGAGTTTTCATGCAAAAACTGTCTATTTCAACTAAATTGATCCATCCAAAACGAACTTTGTACTTTGCTATGAAGTTCTACCAGGAATGAGTTTTCATGCAAGAACTGTCTATTTCAACTAAATTGATCCATCCAAAACGAACTTTGTACTTTGCTATGAAGTTCCACCAGGAATGAGTTTTTATGCAAAAGCTGTCTATTTCAACTAACTTTGTCCATCCAAAACGAACTTTGTACTTTGCTATGAAGTTCCACCAGGAATGAGTTTTCATACAAAAACTGTCTATTTCAACTTAATTCGTCCATCCAAAACGAACTTTGTACTTTGCTATGAAGTTCCACCAGGAATGAGTTTTTATGCAAAAGCTGTCTATTTCAACTAACTTTGTCCATCCAAAACGAACTTTGTACTTTGCTATGAAGTTCCACCAGGAATGAGTTTTCATGCAAAAACTGTCTATTTCAACTAACTTTGTCCATCTAAAACGAACTTTGTACTTTGCTATGAAGTTCTACCAGGAATGAGTTTTCATGCAAGAACTGTCTATTTCAACTAAATTGATCCATCCAAAACGAACTTTGTACTTTGCTATGAAGTTCCACCAGGAATGAGTTTTTATGCAAAAGCTGTCTATTTCAACTAACTTTGTCCATCCAAAACGAACTTTGTACTTTGCTATGAAGTTCCACCAGGAATGAGTTTTCATGCAAAAACTGTCTATTTCAACTAACTTTGTCCATCCAAAACGAACTTTGTACTTTGCTATGAAGTTCTACCAGGAATGAGTTTTCATGCAAGAACTGTCTATTTCAACTAAATTGATCCATCCAAAACGAACTTTGTACTTTGCTATGAAGTTCCACCAGGAATGAGTTTTCATGCAAAAACTGTCTATTTCAACTAACTTTGTCCATCTAAAACGAACTTTGTACTTTGCTATGAAGTTCCACCAGGAATGAGTTTTCATGCAAAAACTGTCTATTTCAACTAACTTTGTCCATCTAAAACGAACTTTGTACTTTGCTATGAAGTTCTACCAGGAATGAGTTTTCATGCAAGAACTGTCTATTTCAACTAAATTGATCCATCCAAAACGAACTTTGTACTTTGCTATGAAGTTCCACCAGGAATGAGTTTTTATGCAAAAACTGTCTATTTCAACTAAATTGATCCATCCAAAACGAACTTTGTACTTTGCTATGAAGTTCCACCAGGAATGAGTTTTCATGCAAAAACTGTCTATTTCAACTAACTTTGTCCATCCAAAACGAACTTTGTACTTTGCTATGAAGTTCCACCAGGAATGAGTTTTCATGCAAAAACTGTCTATTTCAACTAAATTGATCCATCCAAAACGAACTTTGTACTTTGCTATGAAGTTCCACCAGGAATGAGTTTTCATGCAAAAACTGTCTATTTTAACTAACTTTGTCCATCCAAAACGAACTTTGTACTTTGCTATGAAGTTCCACCAGGAATGAGTTTTCATGCAAAAACTGTCTATTTCAACTAAATTGGTCCATCCAAAACGAACTTTGTACTTTGCTATGAAGTTCCACCAGGAATGAGTTTTCATACAAAAACTGTCTATTTCAACTAAATTGATCCATCCAAAACGAACTTTGTACTTTGCTATGAAGTTCCACCAGGAATGAGTTTTTATGCAAAAACTGTCTATTTCAACTAACTTTGTCCATCTAAAACGAACTTTGTACTTTGCTATGAAGTTCCACCAGGAATGAGTTTTCATGCAAAAACTGTCTATTTCAACTAAATTGATCCATCCAAAACGAACTTTGTACTTTCCTTCATTTATTTATTTATTTAATATAAACTTGTCCGCCATACATTGGCTAAACAAAAAGTATTACAAAATTTGTTCGCTTATTTTTAGATCAATTTGTGCCTACACCGCGGTAACGCAGTCTTTCCCTAAAGGATGATACCGGTTCATGAAAATCGAACATGTTGTAAGCGCCGTTAAATTCGCGTGACATAGCCTCAATAGGATCGTTTGCACCGTATTGGGTATTTTTAAAACCTAACCTTAGAAACGGGCGGGATCTGGAGGTCCATCTATGAATCCATATCGTTAATTTGTTCAGTATATTTGGGGCGTTAATGGTTCCTTTTAAAATTCCTGCGACAAAAAGCGCTTGCGCATTTTTTCTACGGTTCTCTAACGGTTCAATGCCTAGCAATAAGCAACGGGAACTGTATGGTGTACTTTGCTATGAAGTTCCACCAGGAATGAGTTTTTATGCAAAAACTGGCTATTTCAACTAACTTTGTCCATCTAAAACGAACTTTGTACTTTGCTATGAAGTTCCACCAGGAATGAGTTTTCATACAAAAACTGTCTATTTCAACTAAATTGATCCATCCAAAACGAACTTTGTACTTTGCTATGAAGTTCCACCAGGAATGAGTTTTTATGCAAAAACTGTCTATTTCAACTAACTTTGTCCATCTAAAACGAACTTTGTACTTTGCTATGAAGTTCCACCAGGAATGAGTTTTCATACAAAAACTGTCTATTTCAACTAAATTGATCCATCCAAAACGAACTTTGTACTTTGCTATGAAGTTCCACCAGGAATGAGTTTTTATGCAAAAACTGTCTATTTCAACTAACTTTGTCCATCTAAAACGAACTTTATACTTTGCTATGAAGTTCCACCAGGAATGAGTTTTCATGCAAAAACTGTCTATTTCAACTTAATTCATCCATCTGATTCGAACTTTGTACTTTGCTATGAAGTTCCACCAGGAATGAGTTTTCATACAAAAGCTGTCTATTTCAACTTAATTCGTCCATCCAAAACGAACTTTGTACTTTGCTATGAAGTTCCACCAGGAATGAGTTTTCATGCAAAAACTGTCTATTTCAACTAACTTTGTCCATCTAAAACGAACTTTGTACTTTGCTATGAAGTTCCACCAGGAATGAGTTTTCATGCAAAAACTGTCTATTTCAACTAACTTTGTCCATCTAAAACGAACTTTGTACTTTGCTATGAAGTTCTACCAGGAATGAGTTTTCATGCAAAAACTGTCTATTTCAACTAAATTGATCCATCCAAAACGAACTTTGTACTTTGCTATGAAGTTCTACCAGGAATGAGTTTTCATGCAAGAACTGTCTATTTCAACTTAATTCGTCCATCTGATTCGAACTTTGTACTTTGCTATGAAGTTCCACCAGGAATGAGTTTTCATGCAAAAACTGTCTATTTCAACTAAATTGATCCATCCAAAACGAACTTTGTACTTTGCTATGAAGTTCTACCAGGAATGAGTTTTCATGCAAAAACTGTCTATTTCAACTAACTTTGTCCATCCAAAACGAACTTTGTACTTTGCTATGAAGTTCCACCAGGAATGAGTTTTCATACAAAAACTGTCTATTTCAACTAACTTTGTCCATCTAAAACGAACTTTGTACTTTGCTATGAAGTTCTACCAGGAATGAGTTTTCATGCAAAAACTGTCTATTTCAACTAAATTGATCCATCCAAAACGAACTTTGTACTTTGCTATGAAGTTCCACCAGGAATGAGTTTTCATGCAAAAACTGTCTATTTCAACTAAATTGATCCATCCAAAACGAACTTTGTACTTTGCTATGAAGTTCCACCAGGAATGAGTTTTTATGCAAAAACTGTCTATTTCAACTTAATTCGTCCATCTGATTCGAACTTTGTACTTTGCTATGAAGTTCCACCAGGAATGAGTTTTCATACAAAAACTGTCTATTTCAACTTAATTCGTCCATCCAAAACGAACTTTGTACTTTGCTATGAAGTTCCACCAGGAATGAGTTTTCATGCAAAAACTGTCTATTTCAACTAACTTTGTCCATCTAAAACGAACTTTGTACTTTGCTATGAAGTTCCACCAGGAATGAGTTTTCATGCAAAAACTGTCTATTTCAACTAACTTTGTCCATCTAAAACGAACTTTGTACTTTGCTATGAAGTTCTACCAGGAATGAGTTTTCATGCAAAAACTGTCTATTTCAACTAAATTGATCCATCCAAAACGAACTTTGTACTTTGCTATGAAGTTCCACCAGGAATGAGTTTTCATGCAAAAACTGTCTATTTCAACTAACTTTGTCCATCTAAAACGAACTTTGTACTTTGCTATGAAGTTCTACCAGGAATGAGTTTTCATGCAAAAACTGTCTATTTCAACTAAATTGATCCATCCAAAACGAACTTTGTACTTTGCTATGAAGTTCCACCAGGAATGAGTTTTTATGCAAAAACTGTCTATTTCAACTTAATTCGTCCATCTGATTCGAACTTTGTACTTTGCTATGAAGTTCCACCAGGAATGAGTTTTCATGCAAAAACTGTCTATTTCAACTAAATTGATCCATCCAAAACGAACTTTGTACTTTGCTATGAAGTTCTACCAGGAATGAGTTTTCATGCAAGAACTGTCTATTTCAACTAAATTGATCCATCCAAAACGAACTTTGTACTTTGCTATGAAGTTCCACCAGGAATGAGTTTTTATGCAAAAGCTGTCTATTTCAACTAACTTTGTCCATCCAAAACGAACTTTGTACTTTGCTATGAAGTTCCACCAGGAATGAGTTTTCATACAAAAACTGTCTATTTCAACTTAATTCGTCCATCCAAAACGAACTTTGTACTTTGCTATGAAGTTCCACCAGGAATGAGTTTTTATGCAAAAGCTGTCTATTTCAACTAACTTTGTCCATCCAAAACGAACTTTGTACTTTGCTATGAAGTTCCACCAGGAATGAGTTTTCATGCAAAAACTGTCTATTTCAACTAACTTTGTCCATCTAAAACGAACTTTGTACTTTGCTATGAAGTTCTACCAGGAATGAGTTTTCATGCAAGAACTGTCTATTTCAACTAAATTGATCCATCCAAAACGAACTTTGTACTTTGCTATGAAGTTCCACCAGGAATGAGTTTTTATGCAAAAGCTGTCTATTTCAACTAACTTTGTCCATCCAAAACGAACTTTGTACTTTGCTATGAAGTTCCACCAGGAATGAGTTTTCATGCAAAAACTGTCTATTTCAACTAACTTTGTCCATCCAAAACGAACTTTGTACTTTGCTATGAAGTTCTACCAGGAATGAGTTTTCATGCAAGAACTGTCTATTTCAACTAAATTGATCCATCCAAAACGAACTTTGTACTTTGCTATGAAGTTCCACCAGGAATGAGTTTTCATGCAAAAACTGTCTATTTCAACTAACTTTGTCCATCTAAAACGAACTTTGTACTTTGCTATGAAGTTCCACCAGGAATGAGTTTTCATGCAAAAACTGTCTATTTCAACTAACTTTGTCCATCTAAAACGAACTTTGTACTTTGCTATGAAGTTCTACCAGGAATGAGTTTTCATGCAAGAACTGTCTATTTCAACTAAATTGATCCATCCAAAACGAACTTTGTACTTTGCTATGAAGTTCCACCAGGAATGAGTTTTTATGCAAAAACTGTCTATTTCAACTTAATTCGTCCATCTGATTCGAACTTTGTACTTTGCTATGAAGTTCCACCAGGAATGAGTTTTCATGCAAAAACTGTCTATTTCAACTAAATTGATCCATCCAAAACGAACTTTGTACTTTGCTATGAAGTTCTACCAGGAATGAGTTTTCATGCAAGAACTGTCTATTTCAACTAAATTGATCCATCCAAAACGAACTTTGTACTTTGCTATGAAGTTCCACCAGGAATGAGTTTTTATGCAAAAACTGTCTATTTCAACTAACTTTGTCCATCTAAAACGAACTTTGTACTTTGCTATGAAGTTCCACCAGGAATGAGTTTTCATGCAAAAACTGTCTATTTCAACTAACTTTGTCCATCTAAAACGAACTTTGTACTTTGCTATGAAGTTCTACCAGGAATGAGTTTTCATGCAAGAACTGTCTATTTCAACTAAATTGATCCATCCAAAACGAACTTTGTACTTTCCTTCATTTATTTATTTATTTAATATAAACTTGTCCGCCATACATTGGCTAAACAAAAAGTATTACAAAATTTGTTCGCTTATTTTTAGATCAATTTGTGCCTACACCGCGGTAACGCAGTCTTTCCCTAAAGGATGATACCGGTTCATGAAAATCGAACATGTTGTAAGCGCCGTTAAATTCGCGTGACATAGCCTCAATAGGATCGTTTGCACCGTATTGGGTATTTTTAAAACCTAACCTTAGAAACGGGCGGGATCTGGAGGTCCATCTATGAATCCATATCGTTAATTTGTTCAGTATATTTGGGGCGTTAATGGTTCCTTTTAAAATTCCTGCGACAAAAAGCGCTTGCGCATTTTTTCTACGGTTCTCTAACGGTTCAATGCCTAGCAATAAGCAACGGGAACTGTATGGTGTACTTTGCTATGAAGTTCCACCAGGAATGAGTTTTTATGCAAAAACTGGCTATTTCAACTAACTTTGTCCATCTAAAACGAACTTTGTACTTTGCTATGAAGTTCCACCAGGAATGAGTTTTCATACAAAAACTGTCTATTTCAACTAAATTGATCCATCCAAAACGAACTTTGTACTTTGCTATGAAGTTCCACCAGGAATGAGTTTTTATGCAAAAACTGTCTATTTCAACTAACTTTGTCCATCTAAAACGAACTTTGTACTTTGCTATGAAGTTCCACCAGGAATGAGTTTTCATACAAAAACTGTCTATTTCAACTAAATTGATCCATCCAAAACGAACTTTGTACTTTGCTATGAAGTTCCACCAGGAATGAGTTTTTATGCAAAAACTGTCTATTTCAACTAACTTTGTCCATCTAAAACGAACTTTATACTTTGCTATGAAGTTCCACCAGGAATGAGTTTTCATGCAAAAACTGTCTATTTCAACTTAATTCATCCATCTGATTCGAACTTTGTACTTTGCTATGAAGTTCCACCAGGAATGAGTTTTCATACAAAAGCTGTCTATTTCAACTTAATTCGTCCATCCAAAACGAACTTTGTACTTTGCTATGAAGTTCCACCAGGAATGAGTTTTCATGCAAAAACTGTCTATTTCAACTAACTTTGTCCATCTAAAACGAACTTTGTACTTTGCTATGAAGTTCCACCAGGAATGAGTTTTCATGCAAAAACTGTCTATTTCAACTAACTTTGTCCATCTAAAACGAACTTTGTACTTTGCTATGAAGTTCTACCAGGAATGAGTTTTCATGCAAAAACTGTCTATTTCAACTAAATTGATCCATCCAAAACGAACTTTGTACTTTGCTATGAAGTTCTACCAGGAATGAGTTTTCATGCAAGAACTGTCTATTTCAACTTAATTCGTCCATCTGATTCGAACTTTGTACTTTGCTATGAAGTTCCACCAGGAATGAGTTTTCATGCAAAAACTGTCTATTTCAACTAAATTGATCCATCCAAAACGAACTTTGTACTTTGCTATGAAGTTCTACCAGGAATGAGTTTTCATGCAAAAACTGTCTATTTCAACTAACTTTGTCCATCCAAAACGAACTTTGTACTTTGCTATGAAGTTCCACCAGGAATGAGTTTTCATACAAAAACTGTCTATTTCAACTAACTTTGTCCATCTAAAACGAACTTTGTACTTTGCTATGAAGTTCTACCAGGAATGAGTTTTCATGCAAAAACTGTCTATTTCAACTAAATTGATCCATCCAAAACGAACTTTGTACTTTGCTATGAAGTTCCACCAGGAATGAGTTTTCATGCAAAAACTGTCTATTTCAACTAAATTGATCCATCCAAAACGAACTTTGTACTTTGCTATGAAGTTCCACCAGGAATGAGTTTTTATGCAAAAACTGTCTATTTCAACTTAATTCGTCCATCTGATTCGAACTTTGTACTTTGCTATGAAGTTCCACCAGGAATGAGTTTTCATACAAAAACTGTCTATTTCAACTTAATTCGTCCATCCAAAACGAACTTTGTACTTTGCTATGAAGTTCCACCAGGAATGAGTTTTCATGCAAAAACTGTCTATTTCAACTAACTTTGTCCATCTAAAACGAACTTTGTACTTTGCTATGAAGTTCCACCAGGAATGAGTTTTCATGCAAAAACTGTCTATTTCAACTAACTTTGTCCATCTAAAACGAACTTTGTACTTTGCTATGAAGTTCTACCAGGAATGAGTTTTCATGCAAAAACTGTCTATTTCAACTAAATTGATCCATCCAAAACGAACTTTGTACTTTGCTATGAAGTTCCACCAGGAATGAGTTTTCATGCAAAAACTGTCTATTTCAACTAACTTTGTCCATCTAAAACGAACTTTGTACTTTGCTATGAAGTTCTACCAGGAATGAGTTTTCATGCAAAAACTGTCTATTTCAACTAAATTGATCCATCCAAAACGAACTTTGTACTTTGCTATGAAGTTCCACCAGGAATGAGTTTTTATGCAAAAACTGTCTATTTCAACTTAATTCGTCCATCTGATTCGAACTTTGTACTTTGCTATGAAGTTCCACCAGGAATGAGTTTTCATGCAAAAACTGTCTATTTCAACTAAATTGATCCATCCAAAACGAACTTTGTACTTTGCTATGAAGTTCTACCAGGAATGAGTTTTCATGCAAGAACTGTCTATTTCAACTAAATTGATCCATCCAAAACGAACTTTGTACTTTGCTATGAAGTTCCACCAGGAATGAGTTTTTATGCAAAAGCTGTCTATTTCAACTAACTTTGTCCATCCAAAACGAACTTTGTACTTTGCTATGAAGTTCCACCAGGAATGAGTTTTCATACAAAAACTGTCTATTTCAACTTAATTCGTCCATCCAAAACGAACTTTGTACTTTGCTATGAAGTTCCACCAGGAATGAGTTTTTATGCAAAAGCTGTCTATTTCAACTAACTTTGTCCATCCAAAACGAACTTTGTACTTTGCTATGAAGTTCCACCAGGAATGAGTTTTCATGCAAAAACTGTCTATTTCAACTAACTTTGTCCATCTAAAACGAACTTTGTACTTTGCTATGAAGTTCTACCAGGAATGAGTTTTCATGCAAGAACTGTCTATTTCAACTAAATTGATCCATCCAAAACGAACTTTGTACTTTGCTATGAAGTTCCACCAGGAATGAGTTTTTATGCAAAAGCTGTCTATTTCAACTAACTTTGTCCATCCAAAACGAACTTTGTACTTTGCTATGAAGTTCCACCAGGAATGAGTTTTCATGCAAAAACTGTCTATTTCAACTAACTTTGTCCATCCAAAACGAACTTTGTACTTTGCTATGAAGTTCTACCAGGAATGAGTTTTCATGCAAGAACTGTCTATTTCAACTAAATTGATCCATCCAAAACGAACTTTGTACTTTGCTATGAAGTTCCACCAGGAATGAGTTTTCATGCAAAAACTGTCTATTTCAACTAACTTTGTCCATCTAAAACGAACTTTGTACTTTGCTATGAAGTTCCACCAGGAATGAGTTTTCATGCAAAAACTGTCTATTTCAACTAACTTTGTCCATCTAAAACGAACTTTGTACTTTGCTATGAAGTTCTACCAGGAATGAGTTTTCATGCAAGAACTGTCTATTTCAACTAAATTGATCCATCCAAAACGAACTTTGTACTTTGCTATGAAGTTCCACCAGGAATGAGTTTTTATGCAAAAACTGTCTATTTCAACTTAATTCGTCCATCTGATTCGAACTTTGTACTTTGCTATGAAGTTCCACCAGGAATGAGTTTTCATGCAAAAACTGTCTATTTCAACTAAATTGATCCATCCAAAACGAACTTTGTACTTTGCTATGAAGTTCTACCAGGAATGAGTTTTCATGCAAGAACTGTCTATTTCAACTAAATTGATCCATCCAAAACGAACTTTGTACTTTGCTATGAAGTTCCACCAGGAATGAGTTTTTATGCAAAAACTGTCTATTTCAACTAACTTTGTCCATCTAAAACGAACTTTGTACTTTGCTATGAAGTTCCACCAGGAATGAGTTTTCATGCAAAAACTGTCTATTTCAACTAACTTTGTCCATCTAAAACGAACTTTGTACTTTGCTATGAAGTTCTACCAGGAATGAGTTTTCATGCAAGAACTGTCTATTTCAACTAAATTGATCCATCCAAAACGAACTTTGTACTTTGCTATGAAGTTCCACCAGGAATGAGTTTTTATGCAAAAACTGTCTATTTCAACTTAATTCGTCCATCTGATTCGAACTTTGTACTTTGCTATGAAGTTCCACCAGGAATGAGTTTTCATGCAAAAACTGTCTATTTCAACTAATTTTGTCCATCCAAAACGAACTTTGTACTTTGCTATGAAGTTCCACCAGGAATGAGTTTTCATGCAAAAACTGTCTATTTCAACTAACTTTGTCCGTCTAAAACGAACTTTGTACTTTGCTATGAAGTTCTACCAGGAATGAGTTTTCATGCAAGAACTGTCTATTTCAACTAAATTGATCCATCCAAAACGAACTTTGTACTTTGCTATGAAGTTCCACCAGGAATGAGTTTTTATGCAAAAACTGTCTATTTCAACTAACTTTGTCCATCCAAAACGAACTTTGTACTTTGCTATGAAGTTCCACCAGGAATGAGTTTTTCATACAAAAACTGTCTATTTCAACTTAATTCGTCCATCCAAAACGAACTTTGTACTTTGCTATGAAGTTCCACCAGGAATGAGTTTTCATGCAAAAACTGTCTATTTCAACTAACTTTGTCCATCCAAAACGAACTTTGTACTTTGCTATGAAGTTCCACCAGGAATGAGTTTTCATGCAAAAACTGTCTATTTCAACTAATTTTGTCCATCCAAAACGAACTTTGTACTTTGCTATGAAGTTCCACCAGGAATGAGTTTTCATGCAAAAACTGTCTATTTCAACTTAATTCGTCCATCCAAAACGAACTTTGTACTTTGCTATGAAGTTCCACCAGGAATGAGTTTTCATGCAAAAACTGTCTATTTCAACTAATTTTGTCCATCCAAAACGAACTTTGTACTTTGCTATGAAGTTCCACCAGGAATGAGTTTTCATGCAAAAACTGTCTATTTCAACTAACTTTGTCCGTCTAAAACGAACTTTGTACTTTGCTATGAAGTTCTACCAGGAATGAGTTTTCATGCAAGAACTGTCTATTTCAACTAAATTGATCCATCCAAAACGAACTTTGTACTTTGCTATGAAGTTCCACCAGGAATGAGTTTTCATGCAAAAACTGTCTATTTCAACTTAATTCATCCATCTGATTCGAACTTTGTACTTTGCTATGAAGTTCCACCAGGAATGAGTTTTTATGCAAAAACTGTCTATTACAACTAATTTTGTCCATCCAAAACGAACTTTGTACTTTGCTATGAAGTTCCACCAGGAATGAGTTTTCATACAAAAACTGTCTATTTCAACTTAATTCGTCCATCCAAAACGAGCTTTGTACTTTGCTATGAAGTTCCACCAGGAATGAGTTTTCATGCAAAAACTGTCTATTTCAACTAATTTTGTCCATCCAAAACGAACTTTGTACTTTGCTATGAAGTTCCACCAGGAATGAGTTTTCATGCAAAAACTGTCTATTTCAACTTAATTCGTCCATCCAAAACGAACTTTGTACTTTGCTATGAAGTTCCACCAGGAATGAGTTTTCATGCAAAAACTGTCTATTTCAACTAATTTTGTCCATCCAAAACGAACTTTGTACTTTGCTATGAAGTTCCACCAGGAATGAGTTTTCATGCAAAAACTGTCTATTTCAACTAACTTTGTCCATCCAAAACGAACTTTGTACTTTGCTATGAAGTTCCACCAGGAATGAGTTTTCATGCAAAAACTGTCTATTTCAACTTAATTCGTCCATCCAAAACGAACTTTGTACTTTGCTATGAAGTTCCACCAGGAATGAGTTTTTATGCAAAAACTGTCTATTTCAACTAACTTTGTCCATCCAAAACGCACTTTGTACTTTGCTATGAAGTTCCACCAGGAATGAGTTTTCATACAAAAACTGTCTATTTCAACTTAATTCGTCCATCCAAAACGAACTTTGTACTTTGCTATGAAGTTCCACCAGGAATGAGTTTTCATGCAAAAACTGTCTATTTCAACTAACTTTGTCCATCCAAAACGAACTTTGTACTTTGCTATGAAGTTCCACCAGGAATGAGTTTTCATACAAAAACTGTCTATTTCAACTTAATTCGTCCATCCAAAACGAACTTTGTACTTTGCTATGAAGTTCCACCAGGAATGAGTTTTTATGCAAAAACTGTCTATTTCAACTAACTTTGTCCATCCAAAACGAACTTTGTACCTTGCTATGAAGTTCCACCAGGAATGAGTTTTCATGCAAAAACTGTCTATTTCAACTAACTTTGTCCATCTAAAACGAACTTTGTACTTTGCTATGAAGTTCTACCAGGAATGAGTTTTCATGCAAGAACTGTCTATTTCAACTAAATTGATCCATCCAAAACGAACTTTGTACTTTGCTATGAAGTTCCACCAGGAATGAGTTTTTATGCAAAAACTGTCTATTTCAACTTAATTCGTCCATCTGATTCGAACTTTGTACTTTGCTATGAAGTTCCACCAGGAATGAGTTTTCATGCAAAAACTGTCTATTTCAACTAATTTTGTCCATCCAAAACGAACTTTGTACTTTGCTATGAAGTTCCACCAGGAATGAGTTTTCATGCAAAAACTGTCTATTTCAACTAACTTTGTCCATCTAAAACGAACTTTGTACTTTGCTATGAAGTTCTACCAGGAATGAGTTTTCATGCAAGAACTGTCTATTTCAACTAAATTGATCCATCCAAAACGAACTTTGTACTTTGCTATGAAGTTCCACCAGGAATGAGTTTTTATGCAAAAACTGTCTATTTCAACTTAATTCGTCCATCTGATTCGAACTTTGTACTTTGCTATGAAGTTCCACCAGGAATGAGTTTTCATGCAAAAACTGTCTATTTCAACTAACTTTGTCCATCCAAAACGAACTTTGTACTTTGCTATGAAGTTCCACCAGGAATGAGTTTTCATGCAAAAACTGTCTATTTCAACTTAATTCGTCCATCCAAAACGAACTTTGTACTTTGCTATGAAGTTCCACCAGGAATGAGTTTTCATGCAAAAACTGTCTATTTCAACTTAATTCATCCATCTGATTCGAACTTTGTACTTTGCTATGAAGTTCCACCAGGAATGAGTTTTTATGCAAAAACTGTCTATTTCAACTAATTTTGTCCATCCAAAACGAACTTTGTACTTTGCTATGAAGTTCCACCAGGAATGAGTTTTCATGCAAAAACTGTCTATTTCAACTTAATTCGTCCATCCAAAACGAACTTTGTACTTTGCTATGAAGTTCCACCAGGAATGAGTTTTCATGCAAAAACTGTCTATTTCAACTAATTTTGTCCATCCAAAACGAACTTTGTACTTTGCTATGAAGTTCCACCAGGAATGAGTTTTCATGCAAAAACTGTCTATTTCAACTTAATTCGTCCATCCAAAACGAACTTTGTACTTTGCTATGAAGTTCCACCAGGAATGAGTTTTCATGCAAAAACTGTCTATTTCAACTAACTTTGTCCATCCAAAACGAACTTTGTACTTTGCTATGAAGTTCCACCAGGAATGAGTTTTTATGCAAAAACTGTCTATTTCAACTAATTTTGTCCATCCAAAACGAACTTTGTACTTTGCTATGAAGTTCCACCAGGAATGAGTTTTCATGCAAAAACTGTCTATTTCAACTAACTTTGTCCATCCAAAACGAACTTTGTACTTTGCTATGAAGTTCCACCAGGAATGAGTTTTCATGCAAAAACTGTCTATTTCAACTTAATTCGTCCATCTGATTCGAACTTTGTACTTTGCTATGAAGTTCCACAAGGAATGAGTTTTTATGCAAAAACTGTCTATTTCAACTAATTTTGTCCATCCAAAACGAACTTTGTACTTTGCTATGAAGTTCCACCAGGAATGAGTTTTTATGCAAAAACTGTCTATTTCAACTAATTTTGTCCATCCAAAACGAACTTTGTACTTTGCTATGAAGTTCCACCAGGAATGAGTTTTTATGCAAAAACTGTCTATTTCAACTAATTTTGTCCATCCAAAACGAACTTTGTACTTTGCTATGAAGTTCCACCAGGAATGAGTTTTTATGCAAAAACTGTCTATTTCAACTAATTTTGTCCATCCAAAACGAACTTTGTACTTTGCTATGAAGTTCCACCAGGAATAAGTTTTCATGCAAAAACTGTCTATTTCAACTAACTTTGTCCATCCAAAACGAACTTTGTACTTTGCTTTGAAGTTCCACCAGGAATGAGTTTTCATGCAAAAACTGTCTATTTCAACTTAATTCATCCATCTGATTCGAACTTTGTACTTTGCTATGAAGTTCCACCAGGAATGAGTTTTCATGCAAGAACTGTCTATTTCAACTAAATTGATCCATCCAAAACGAACTTTGTACTTTGCTATGAAGTTCCACCAGGAATGAGTTTTTATGCAAAAACTGTCTATTTCAACTTAATTCGTCCATCCAAAACGAACTTTGTACTTTGCTATGAAGTTCCACCAGGAATGAGTTTTCATGCAAAAACTGTCTATTTCAACTAAATTGATCCATCCAAAACGAACTTTGTACTTTGCTATGAAGTTCCACCAGGAATGAGTTTTCATGCAAACATTATCTATTTCAACTAACTTTGTCCATCCAAAACGAACTTTGTACTTTGCTATGAAGTTCCACCAGGAATGAGTTTTCATGCAAAAACTGTCTATTTCAACTAAATTGATCCATCCAAAACGAACTTTGTACTTTGCTATGAAGTTCCACCAGGAATGAGTTTTCATGCAAAAACTGTCTATTTCAACTAACTTTGTCCATCCAAAACGAACTTTGTACTTTGCTATGAAGTTCCACCAGGAATGAGTTTTCATGCAAAAACTGTCTATTTCAACTAACTTTGTAAATCCAAAACGAACTTTGTACTTTGCTATGAAGTTCCACCTGGAATGAGTTTTCATGCAAAAACTGTCTATTTCAACTAACTTTGTCCATCCAAAACGAACTTTGTACTTTGCTATGAAGTTCCACCAGGATTGAGTTTTTATGCAAAAACTGTCTATTTCAACTAAATTGATCCATCCAAAACGAACTTTGTACTTTGCTATGAAGTTCCACCAGGAATGAGTTTTCATGCAAAAATTATCTATTTCAACTAACTTTGTCCATCCAAAACGAACTTTGTACTTTGCTATGAAGTTCCACCAGGAATGAGTTTTCATGCAAAAACTGTCTATTTCAACTAACTTTGTCCATCCAAAACGAACTTTGTACTTTGCTATGAAGTTCCACCAGGAATGAGTTTTCATGCAAAAACTGTCTATTTCAACTAACTTTGTCCATCCAAAACGAACTTTGTACTTTGCTATGAAGTTCCACCAGGAATGAGTTTTTATGCAAAAACTGTCTATTTCAACTAAATTGATCCATCCAAAACGAACTTTGTACTTTGCTATGAAGTTCCACCAGGAATGAGTTTTCATGCAAAAACTGTCTATTTCAACTAACTTTGTCCATCCAAAACGAACTTTGTACTTTGCTATGAAGTTCCACCAGGAATGAGTTTTCATGCAAAAACTGTCTATTTCAACTAAATTGATCCATCCAAAACGAACTTTGTACTTTGCTATGAAGTTCCACCAGGAATGAGTTTTCATGCAAAAACTGTCTATTTCAACTAACTTTGTCCATCCAAAACGAACTTTGTACTTTGCTATGAAGTTCCACCAGGAATGAGTTTTCATGCAAAAACTGTCTATTTCAACTAACTTTGTCCATCCAAAACGAACTTTGTACTTTGCTATGAAGTTCCACCAGGAATGAGTTTTCATGCAAAAACTGTCTATTTCAACTAAATTGATCCATCCAAAACGAACTTTGTACTTTGCTATGAAGTTCCACCAGGAATGAGTTTTCATGCAAAAACTGTCTATTTCAACTAACTTTGTCCATCCAAAACGAACTTTGTACTTTGCTATGAAGTTCCACCAGGAATGAGTTTTCATGCAAAAACTGTCTATTTCAACTAACTTTGTCCATCCAAAACGAACTTTGTACTTTGCTATGAAGTTCCACCAGGAATGAGTTTTCATGCAAAAACTGTCTATTTCAACTAAATTGATCCATCCAAAACGAACTTTGTACTTTGCTATGAAGTTCCACCAGGAATGAGTTTTCATGCAAAAACTGTCTATTTCAACTAAATTGATCCATCCAAAACGAACTTTGTACTTTGCTATGAAGTTCCACCAGGAATGAGTTTTCATGCAAAAACTGTCTATTTCAACTAAATTGATCCATCCAAAACGAACTTTGTACTTTGCTATGAAGTTCCACCAGGAATGAGTTTTCATGCAAAAACTGTCTATTTCAACTAACTTTGTCCATCCAAAACGAACTTTGTACTTTGCTATGAAGTTCCACCAGGAATGAGTTTTCATGCAAAAACTGTCTATTTCAACTAACTTTGTCCATCCAAAACGAACTTTGTACTTTGCTATGAAGTTCCACCAGGAATGAGTTTTCATGCAAAAACTGTCTATTTCAACTAACTTTGTCCATCCAAAACGAACTTTGTACTTTGCTATGAAGTTCCACCAGGAATGAGTTTTCATGCAAAAACTGTCTATTTCAACTAAATTGATCCATCCAAAACGAACTTTGTACTTTGCTATGAAGTTCCACCAGGAATGAGTTTTCATGCAAAAACTGTCTATTTCAACTAAATTGATCCATCCAAAACGAACTTTGTACTTTGCTATGAAGTTCCACCAGGAATGAGTTTTCATGCAAAAACTGTCTATTTCAACTAACTTTGTCCATCCAAAACGAACTTTGTACTTTGCTATGAAGTTCCACCAGGAATGAGTTTTCATGCAAAAACTGTCTATTTCAACTAACTTTGTCCATCCAAAACGAACTTTGTACTTTGCTATGAAGTTCCACCAGGAATGAGTTTTCATGCAAAAACTGTCTATTTCAACTAAATTGATCCATCCAAAACGAACTTTGTACTTTGCTATGAAGTTCCACCAGGAATGAGTTTTCATGCAAAAACTGTCTATTTCAACGAACTTTGTCCATCCAAAACGAACTTTGTACTTTGCTATGAAGTTCCACCAGGAATGAGTTTTCATGCAAAAACTGTCTATTTCAACGAACTTTGTCCATCCAAAACGAACTTTGTACTTTGCTTTGAAGTTCCACCAGGAATGAGTTTTCATGCAAAAACTGTCTATTTCAACTAACTTTGTCCATCCAAAACGAACTTTGTACTTTGCTATGAAGTTCCACCAGGAATGAGTTTTCATGCAAAAACTGTCTATTTCAACTAAATTGATCCATCCAAAACGAACTTTGTACTTTGCTATGAAGTTCCACCAGGAATGAGTTTTCATGCAAAAACTGTCTATTTCAACTAACTTTGTCCATCCAAAACGAACTTTGTACTTTGCTATGAAGTTCCACCAGGAATGAGTTTTCATGCAAAAACTGTCTATTTCAACTAAATTGATCCATCCAAAACGAACTTTGTACTTTGCTATGAAGTTCCACCAGGAATGAGTTTTCATGCAAAAATTATCTATTTCAACTAACTTTGTCCATCCAAAACGAACTTTGTACTATGCTATGAAGTTCCACCAGGAATGAATTTTCATGCAAAAACTGTCTATTTCAACTTAATTCGTCCATCCAAAACGAACTTTGTACTTTACTATGAAGTTCCACCAGGAATGAGTTTTCATGCAAAAACTGTCTATTTCAACTAAATTGATCCATCCGAAACGAACTTTGTACTTTGCTATGAAGTTCCACCAGGAATGAGTTTTCATGCAAAAACTGTCTATTTCAACTAAATTGATCCATCCAAAACGAACTTTGTACTTTGCTATGAAGTTCCACCAGGAATGAGTTTTCATGCAAAAACTGTCTATTTCAACGAACTTTGTCCATCCAAAACGAACTTTGTACTTTGCTATGAAGTTCCACCAGGAATGAGTTTTCATGCAAAAACTGTCTATTTCAACTAACTTTGTCCATCCAAAACGAACTTTGTACTTTACTATGAAGTTCCACCAGGAATGAGTTTTCATACAAAAACTGTCTATTTCAACTAACTTTGTCCATCCAAAACGAACTTTGTACTTTGCTATGAAGTTCCACCAGGAATGAGTTTTCATGCAAAAACTGTCTATTTCAACTAACTTTGTCCATCCAAAACGAACTTTGTACTTTACTATGAAGTTCCACCAGGAATGAGTTTTCATGCAAAAACTGTCTTTTTCAACTAAATTGATCCATCCAAAACGAACTTTGTACTTTGCTATGAAGTTCCACCAGGAATGAGTTTTCATGCAAAAACTGTCTATTTCAACTAAATTGATCCATCCAAAACGAACTTTGTACTTTGCTATGAAGTTCCACCAGGAATGAGTTTTCATGCAAAAATTATCTATTTCAACTAACTTTGTCCATCCAAAACGAACTTTGTACTTTGCTATGAAGTTCCACCAGGAATGAGTTTTCATGCAAAAACTGTCTATTTCAACTAACTTTGTCCATCCAAAACGAACTTTGTACTTTGCTATGAAGTTCCACCAGGAATGAGTTTTCATGCAAAAACTGTCTATTTCAACTAAATTGATCCATCCAAAACGAACTTTGTACTTTGCTATGAAGTTCCACCAGGAATGAGTTTTCATGCAAAAATTATCTATTTCAACTAACTTTGTCCATCCAAAACGAACTTTGTACTTTGCTATGAAGTTCCACCAGGAATGAGTTTTCATGCAAAAACTGTCTATTTCAACTAACTTTGTCCATCCAAAACGAACTTTGTACTTTGCTATGAAGTTCCACCAGGAATGAGTTTTCATGCAAAAACTGTCTATTTCAACTAAATTGATCCATCCAAAACGAACTTTGTACTTTGCTATGAAGTTCCACCAGGAATGAGTTTTCATGCAAAAACTGTCTATTTCAACTAACTTTGTCCGTCCAAAACGAACTTTGTACTTTGCTATGAAGTTCCACCAGGAATGAGTTTTTATGCAAAAACTGTCTATTTCAACTAAATTGATCCATCCAAAACGAACTTTGTACTTTGCTATGAAGTTCCACCAGGAATGAGTTTTCATGCAAAAATTATCTATTTCAACTAACTTTGTCCATCCAAAACGAACTTTGTACTTTGCTATGAAGTTCCACCAGGAATGAGTTTTCATGCAAAAACTGTCTATTTCAACTAACTTTGTCCATCCAAAACGAACTTTGTACTTTGCTATGAAGTTCCACCAGGAATGAGTTTTTATGCAAAAACTGTCTATTTCAACTAAATTGATCCATCCAAAACGAACTTTGTACTTTGCTATGAAGTTCCACCAGGAATGAGTTTTCATGCAAAAACTGTCTATTTCAACTAACTTTGTCCATCCAAAACGAACTTTGTACTTTGCTATGAAGTTCCACCAGGAATGAGTTTTCATGCAAAAACTGTCTATTTCAACTAACTTTGTCCATCCAAAACGAACTTTGTACTTTGCTATGAAGTTCCACCAGGAATGAGTTTTCATGCAAAAACTGTCTATTTCAACTAAATTGATCCATCCAAAACGAACTTTGTACTTTGCTATGAAGTTCCACCAGGAATGAGTTTTCATGCAAAAATTATCTATTTCAACTAACTTTGTCCATCCAAAACGAACTTTGTACTTTGCTATGAAGTTCCACCAGGAATGAGTTTTCATGCAAAAACTGTCTATTTCAACTAACTTTGTCCATCCAAAACGAACTTTGTACTTTGCTATGAAGTTCCACCAGGAATGAGTTTTCATGCAAAAACTGTCTATTTCAACTAACTTTGTCCATCCAAAACGAACTTTGTACTTTGCTATGAAGTTCCACCAGGAATGAGTTTTCATGCAAAAACTGTCTATTTCAACTAACTTTGTCCATCCAAAACGAACTTTGTACTTTGCTATGAAGTTCCACCAGGAATGAGTTTTCATGCAAAAACTGTCTATTTCAACTAACTTTGTCCATCCAAAACGAACTTTGTACTTTGCTATGAAGTTCCACCAGGAATGAGTTTTCATGCAAAAACTGTCTATTTCAACTAACTTTGTCCATCCAAAACGAACTTTGTACTTTGCTATGAAGTTCCACCAGGAATGAGTTTTCATGCAAAAACTGTCTATTTCAACTAAATTGATCCATCCAAAACGAACTTTGTACTTTGCTATGAAGTTCCACCAGGAATGAGTTTTCATGCAAAAACTGTCTATTTCAACTAACTTTGTCCATCCAAAACGAACTTTGTACTTTGCTATGAAGTTCCACCAGGAATGAGTTTTCATGCAAAAATTATCTATTTCAACTAACTTTGTCCATCCAAAACGAACTTTGTACTTTGCTATGAAGTTCCACCAGGAATGAGTTTTCATGCAAAAACTGTCTATTTCAACTAAATTGATCCATCCAAAACGAACTTTGTACTTTGCTATGAAGTTCCACCAGGAATGAGTTTTCATGCAAAAACTGTCTATTTCAACTAACTTTGTCCATCCAAAACGAACTTTGTACTTTGCTATGAAGTTCCACCAGGAATGAGTTTTCATGCAAAAACTGTCTATTTCAACTAACTTTGTCCATCCAAAACGAACTTTGTACTTTGCTCTGAAGTTCCACCAGGAATGAGTTTTCATGCAAAAACTGTCTATTTCAACTAAATTGATCCATCCAAAACGAACTTTGTACTTTGCTATGAAGTTCCACCAGGAATGAGTTTTCATGCAAAACCTGTCTATTTCAACTAACTTTGTCCATCCAAAACGAACTTTGTACTTTGCTATGAAGTTCCACCAGGAATGAGTTTTCATGCAAAAACTGTCTATTTCAACTAAATTGATCCATCCAAAACGAACTTTGTACTTTGCTATGAAGTTCCACCAGGAATGAGTTTTCATGCAAAAACTGTCTATTTCAACTAACTTTGTCCATCCAAAACGAACTTTGTACTTTGCTATGAAGTTCCACCAGGAATGAGTTTTCATGCAAAAACTGTCTATTTCAACTAACTTTGTCCATCCAAAACGAACTTTGTACTTTGCTATGAAGTTCCACCAGGAATGAGTTTTCATGCAAAAACTGTCTATTTCAACTAAATTGATCCATCCAAAACGAACTTTGTACTTTGCTATGAAGTTCCACCAGGAATGAGTTTTCATGCAAAAACTGTCTATTTCAACGAACTTTGTCCATCCAAAACGAACTTTGTACTTTGCTTTGAAGTTCCACCAGGAATGAGTTTTCATGCAAAAACTGTCTATTTCAACTAACTTTGTCCATCCAAAACGAACTTTGTACTTTGCTATGAAGTTCCACCAGGAATGAGTTTTCATGCAAAAACTGTCTATTTCAACTAAATTGATCCATCCAAAACGAACTTTGTACTTTGCTATGAAGTTCCACCAGGAATGAGTTTTCATACAAAAACTGTCTATTTCAACTAAATTGATCCATCCAAAACGAACTTTGTACTTTGCTATGAAGTTCCACCAGGAATGAGTTTTCATGCAAAAACTGTCTATTTCAACTAACTTTGTCCATCCAAAACGAACTTTGTACTTTGCTATGAAGTTCCACCAGGAATGAGTTTTCATGCAAAAACTGTCTATTTCAACTAAATTGATCCATCCAAAACGAACTTTGTACTTTGCTATGAAGTTCCACCAGGAATGAGTTTTCATACAAAAACTGTCTATTTCAACTAAATTGATCCATCCAAAACGAACTTTGTACTTTGCTATGAAGTTCCACCAGGAATGAGTTTTCATGCAAAAACTGTCTATTTCAACTAACTTTGTCCATCCAAAACGAACTTTGTACTTTGCTATGAAGTTCCACCAGGAATGAGTTTTCATGCAAAAACTGTCTATTTCAACTAAATTGATCCATCCAAAACGAACTTTGTACTTTGCTATGAAGTTCCACCAGGAATGAGTTTTCATGCAAAAACTGTCTATTTCAACGAACTTTGTCCATCCAAAACGAACTTTGTACTTTGCTATGAAGTTCCACCAGGAATGAGTTTTCATGCAAAAACTGTCTATTTCAACGAACTTTGTCCATCCAAAACGAACTTTGTACTTTACTATGAAGTTCCACCAGGAATGAGTTTTCATGCAAAAACTGTCTATTTCAACTAACTTTGTCCATCCAAAACGAACTTTGTACTTTGCTATGAAGTTCCACCAGGAATGAGTTTTCATGCAAAAACTGTCTATTTCAACTAAATTGATCCATCCAAAACGAACTTTGTACTTTGCTATGAAGTTCCACCAGGAATGAGTTTTCATGCAAAAATTATCTATTTCAACTAACTTTGTCCATCCAAAACGAACTTTGTACTATGCTATGAAGTTCCACCAGGAATGAGTTTTCATGCAAAAACTGTCTATTTCAACTTAATTCGTCCATCCAAAACGAACTTTGTACTTTGCTATGAAGTTCCACCAGGAATGAGTTTTCATGCAAAAACTGTCTATTTCAACTTAATTCGTCCATCCAAAACGAACTTTGTACTTTGCTATGAAGTTCCACCAGGAATGAGTTTTCATGCAAAAATTATCTATTTCAACTAACTTTGTCCATCCAAAACGAACTTTGTACTTTGCTATGAAGTTCCACCAGGAATGAGTTTTCATGCAAAAACTGTCTATTTCAACTAAATTGATCCATCCAAAACGAACTTTGTACTTTGCTATGAAGTTCCACCAGGAATGAGTTTTCATGCAAAAACTGTCTATTTCAACTAACTTTGTCCATCCAAAACGAACTTTGTACTTTGCTATGAAGTTCCACCAGGAATGAGTTTTCATGCAAAAACTGTCTATTTCAACTAAATTGATCCATCCAAAACGAACTTTGTACTTTGCTATGAAGTTCCACCAGGAATGAGTTTTCATGCAAAAACTGTCTATTTCAACGAACTTTGTCCATCCAAAACGAACTTTGTACTTTGCTATGAAGTTCCACCAGGAATGAGTTTTCATGCAAAAACTGTCTATTTCAACGAACTTTGTCCATCCAAAACGAACTTTGTACTTTGCTTTGAAGTTCCACCAGGAATGAGTTTTCATGCAAAAACTGTCTATTTCAACTAACTTTGTCCATCCAAAACGAACTTTGTACTTTGCTATGAAGTTCCACCAGGAATGAGTTTTCATGCAAAAACTGTCTATTTCAACTAAATTGATCCATCCAAAACGAACTTTGTACTTTGCTATGAAGTTCCACCAGGAATGAGTTTTCATGCAAAAATTATCTATTTCAACTAACTTTGTCCATCCAAAACGAACTTTGTACTATGCTATGAAGTTCCACCAGGAATGAGTTTTCATGCAAAAACTGTCTATTTCAACTAACTTTGTCCATCCAAAACGAACTTTGTACTTTACTATGAAGTTCCACCAGGAATGAGTTTTCATGCAAAAACTGTCTTTTTCAACTAAATTGATCCATCCAAAACGAATTTTGTACTTTGCTATGAAGTTCCACCAGGAATGAGTTTTCATGCAAAAACTGTCTATTTCAACGAACTTTGTCCATCCAAAACGAACTTTGTACTTTGCTATGAAGTTCCACCAGGAATGAGTTTTCATGCAAAAACTGTCTATTTCAACGAACTTTGTCCATCCAAAACGAACTTTGTACTTTGCTTTGAAGTTCCACCAGGAATGAGTTTTCATGCAAAAACTGTCTATTTCAACTAACTTTGTCCATCCAAAACGAACTTTGTACTTTGCTATGAAGTTCCACCAGGAATGAGTTTTTATGCAAAAACTGTCTATTTCAACTTAATTCGTCCATCCAAAACGAACTTTGTACTTTGCTATGAAGTTCCACCAGGAATGAGTTTTCATGCAAAAACTGTCTATTTCAACTAACTTTGTCCATCCAAAACGAACTTTGTACTTTGCTATGAAGTTCCACCAGGAATGAGTTTTCATGCAAAAACTGTCTATTTCAACTAACTTTGTCCATCCAAAACGAACTTTGTACTTTACTATGAAGTTCCACCAGGAATGAGTTTTCATGCAAAAACTGTCTTTTTCAACTAAATTGATCCATCCAAAACGAATTTTGTACTTTGCTATGAAGTTCCACCAGGAATGAGTTTTCATGCAAAAACTGTCTATTTCAACTAAATTGATCCATCCAAAACGAACTTTGTACTTTGCTATGAAGTTCCACCAGGAATGAGTTTTCATGCAAAAACTGTCTATTTCAACTAACTTTGTCCATCCAAAACGAACTTTGTACTTTGCTATGAAGTTCCACCAGGAATGAGTTTTCATGCAAAAACTGTCTATTTCAACTAAATTGATCCATCCAAAACGAACTTTGTACTTTGCTATGAAGTTCCACCAGGAATGAGTTTTCATGCAAAAACTGTCTTTTTCAACTAAATTGATCCATCCAAAACGAATTTTGTACTTTGCTATGAAGTTCCACCAGGAATGAGTTTTCATGCAAAAACTGTCTATTTCAACTAAATTGATCCATCCAAAACGAACTTTGTACTTTGCTATGAAGTTCCACCAGGAATGAGTTTTCATGCAAAAACTGTCTATTTCAACTAACTTTGTCCATCCAAAACGAACTTTGTACTTTGCTATGAAGTTCCACCAGGAATGAGTTTTCATGCAAAAACTGTCTATTTCAACTAAATTGATCCATCCAAAACGAACTTTGTACTTTGCTATGAAGTTCCACCAGGAATGAGTTTTCATGCAAAAACTGTCTATTTCAACGAACTTTGTCCATCCAAAACGAACTTTGTACTTTGCTATGAAGTTCCACCAGGAATGAGTTTTCATGCAAAAACTGTCTATTTCAACGAACTTTGTCCATCCAAAACGAACTTTGTACTTTGCTTTGAAGTTCCACCAGGAATGAGTTTTCATGCAAAAACTGTCTATTTCAACTAACTTTGTCCATCCAAAACGAACTTTGTACTTTGCTATGAAGTTCCACCAGGAATGAGTTTTCATGCAAAAACTGTCTATTTCAACTAAATTAATCCATCCAAAACGAACTTTGTACTTTGCTATGAAGTTCCACCAGGAATGAGTTTTCATGCAAAAACTGTCTATTTCAACTTAATTCGTCCATCCAAAACGAACTTTGTACTTTGCTATGAAGTTCCACCAGGAATGAGTTTTCATGCAAAAATTATCTATTTCAACTAACTTTGTCCATCCAAAACGAACTTTGTACTTTGCTATGAAGTTCCACCAGGAATGAGTTTTCATGCAAAAACTGTCTATTTCAACTAACTTTGTCCATCCAAAACGAACTTTGTACTTTGCTATGAAGTTCCACCAGGAATGAGTTTTCATGCAAAAACTGTCTATTTCAACTAACTTTGTCCATCCAAAACGAACTTTGTACTTTGCTATGAAGTTCCACCAGGAATGAGTTTTCATGCAAAAACTGTCTATTTCAACTAAATTGATCCATCCAAAACGAACTTTGTACTTTGCTATGAAGTTCCACCAGGAATGAGTTTTCATGCAAAAACTGTCTATTTCAACGAACTTTGTCCATCCAAAACGAACTTTGTACTTTGCTATGAAGTTCCACCAGGAATGAGTTTTCATGCAAAAACTGTCTATTTCAACTAACTTTGTCCATCCAAAACGAACTTTGTACTTTACTATGAAGTTCCACCAGGAATGAGTTTTCATACAAAAACTGTCTATTTCAACTAACTTTGTCCATCCAAAACGAACTTTGTACTTTGCTATGAAGTTCCACCAGGAATGAGTTTTCATGCAAAAACTGTCTATTTCAACTAACTTTGTCCATCCAAAACGAACTTTGTACTTTACTATGAAGTTCCACCAGGAATGAGTTTTCATGCAAAAACTGTCTTTTTCAACTAAATTGATCCATCCAAAACGAACTTTGTACTTTGCTATGAAGTTCCACCAGGAATGAGTTTTCATGCAAAAACTGTCTATTTCAACTAACTTTGTCCATCCAAAACGAACTTTGTACTTTGCTATGAAGTTCCACCAGGAATGAGTTTTCATGCAAAAACTGTCTATTTCAACTAAATTGATCCATCCAAAACGAACTTTGTACTTTGCTATGAAGTTCCACCAGGAATGAGTTTTCATGCAAAAATTATCTATTTCAACTAACTTTGTCCATCCAAAACGAACTTTGTACTTTGCTATGAAGTTCCACCAGGAATGAGTTTTCATGCAAAAACTGTCTATTTCAACTAACTTTGTCCATCCAAAACGAACTTTGTACTTTGCTATGAAGTTCCACCAGGAATGAGTTTTCATGCAAAAACTGTCTATTTCAACTAAATTGATCCATTAAAAACGAACTTTGTACTTTGCTATGAAGTTCCACCAGGAATGAGTTTTCATGCAAAAACTGTCTATTTCAACTAACTTTGTCCATCCAAAACGAACTTTGTACTTTGCTATGAAGTTCCACCAGGAATGAGTTTTCATGCAAAAACTGTCTATTTCAACTAACTTTGTCCATCCAAAACGAACTTTGTACTTTACTATGAAGTTCCACCAGGAATGAGTTTTCATACAAAAACTATCTATTTCAACTAACTTTGTCCATCCAAAACGAACTTTGTACTTTGCTATGAAGTTCCACCAGGAATGAGTTTTCATGCAAAAACTGTCTATTTCAACTAACTTTGTCCATCCAAAACGAACTTTGTACTTTACTATGAAGTTCCACCAGGAATGAGTTTTCATGCAAAAACTGTCTATTTCAACTAAATTGATCCATCCAAAACGAACTTTGTACTTTGCTATGAAGTTCCACCAGGAATGAGTTTTCATGCAAAAACTGTCTATTTCAACTAACTTTGTCCATCCAAAACGAACTTTGTACTTTGCTATGAAGTTCCACCAGGAATGAGTTTTCATGCAAAAACTGTCTATTTCAACTAACTTTGTCCATCCAAAACGAACTTTGTACTTTACTATGAAGTTCCACCAGGAATGAGTTTTCATGCAAAAACTGTCTATTTCAACTAAATTGATCCATCCAAAACGAACTTTGTACTTTGCTATGAAGTTCCACCAGGAATGAGTTTTCATGCAAAAACTGTCTATTTCAACTAACTTTGTCCATCCAAAACGAACTTTGTACTTTGCTATGAAGTTCCACCAGGAATGAGTTTTCATGCAAAAACTGTCTATTTCAACTAACTTTGTCCATCCAAAACGAACTTTGTACTTTACTATGAAGTTCCACCAGGAATGAGTTTTCATACAAAAACTGTCTATTTCAACTAACTTTGTCCATCCAAAACGAACTTTGTACTTTGCTATGAAGTTCCACCAGGAATGAGTTTTCATGCAAAAACTGTCTATTTCAACTAACTTTGTCCATCCAAAACGAACTTTGTACTTTACTATGAAGTTCCACCAGGAATGAGTTTTCATGCAAAAACTGTCTTTTTCAACTAAATTGATCCATCCAAAACGAACTTTGTACTTTGCTATGAAGTTCCACCAGGAATGAGTTTTCATGCAAAAACTGTCTATTTCAACTAACTTTGTCCATCCAAAACGAACTTTGTACTTTGCTATGAAGTTCCACCAGGAATGAGTTTTCATGCAAAAACTGTCTATTTCAACTAAATTGATCCATCCAAAACGAACTTTGTACTTGGCTATGAAGTTCCACCAGGAATGAGTTTTCATGCAAAAACTGTCTATTTCAACTAACTTTGTCCATCCAAAACGAACTTTGTACTTTGCTATGAAGTTCCACCAGGAATGAGTTTTCATGCAAAAACTGTCTATTTCAACTAAATTGATCCATCCAAAACGAACTTTGTACTTTGCTATGAAGTTCCACCAGGAATGAGTTTTCATACAAAAACTGTCTATTTCAACTAAATTGATCCATCCAAAACGAACTTTGTACTTTGCTATGAAGTTCCACCAGGAATGAGTTTTCATGCAAAAACTGTCTATTTCAACTAACTTTGTCTATCCAAAACGAACTTTGTACTTTGCTATGAAGTTCCACCAGGAATGAGTTTTCATGCAAAAACTGTCTATTTCAACTAAATTGATCCATCCAAAACGAACTTTGTACTTGGCTATGAAGTTCCACCAGGAATGAGTTTTCATGCAAAAACTGTCTATTTCAACTAACTTTGTCCATCCAAAACGAACTTTGTACTTTGCTATGAAGTTCCACCAGGAATGAGTTTTCATGCAAAAACTGTCTATTTCAACTAAATTGATCCATCCAAAACGAACTTTGTACTTTGCTATGAAGTTCCACCAGGAATGAGTTTTCATGCAAAAACTGTCTATTTCAACTAACTTTGTCCATCCAAAACGAACTTTGTACTTTGCTATGAAGTTCCACCAGGAATGAGTTTTTATGCAAAAACTGTCTATTTCAACTAACTTTGTCCATCCAAAACGAACTTTGTACTTTGCTATGAAGTTCCACCAGGAATGAGTTTTCATGCAAAAACTGTCTATTTCAACTAAATTGATCCATCCAAAACGAACTTTGTACTTTGCTATGAAGTTCCACCAGGAATGAGTTTTCATGCAAAAACTGTCTATTTCAACTAACTTTGTCCATCCAAAACGAACTTTGTACTTTACTATGAAGTTCCACCAGGAATGAGTTTTCATGCAAAAACTGTCTATTTCAACTAAATTGATCCATCCAAAACGAACTTTGTACTTTGCTATGAAGTTCCACCAGGAATGAGTTTTCATGCAAAAACTGTCTATTTCAACTAAATTGATCCATCCAAAACGAACTTTGTACTTTGCTATGAAGTTCCACCAGAAATGAGTTTTCATGCAAAAATTATCTATTTCAACTAACTTTGTCCATCCAAAACGAACTTTGTACTTTGCTATGAAGTTCCACCAGGAATGAGTTTTCATGCAAAAACTGTCTATTTCAACTAACTTTGTCCATCCAAAACGAACTTTGTACTTTGCTATGAAGTTCCACCAGGAATGAGTTTTTATGCAAAAACTGTCTATTTCAACTAAATTGATCCATCCAAAACGAACTTTGTACTTTGCTATGAAGTTCTACCAGGAATGAGTTTTCATGCAAGAACTGTCTATTTCAACTAACTTTGTCCATCCAAAACGAACTTTGTACTTTGCTATGAAGTTCCACCAGGAATGAGTTTTCATGCAAAAACTGTCTATTTCAACTAAATTGATCCATCCAAAACGAACTTTGTACTTTGCTATGAAGTTCCACCAGGAATGAGTTTTCATGCAAAAACTGTCTATTTCAACTAACTTTGTCCATCCAAAACGAACTTTGTACTTTGCTATGAAGTTCCACCAGGAATGAGTTTTCATGCAAAAACTGTCTATTTCAACTAAATTGATCCATCCAAAACGAACTTTGTACTTTGCTATGAAGTTCCACCAGGAATGAGTTTTCATGCAAAAACTGTCTATTTCAACTAACTTTGTCCATCCAAAACGAACTTTGTACTTTGCTATGAAGTTCCACCAGGAATAAGTTTTCATGCAAAAACTGTCTATTTCAACTAAATTGATCCATCCAAAACGAACTTTGTACTTTGCTATGAAGTTCCACCAGGAATGAGTTTTCATGCAAAAACTGTCTATTTCAACTAACTTTGTCCATCCAAAACGAACTTTGTACTTTGCTATGAAGTTCCACCAGGAATGAGTTTTTATGCAAAAACTGTCTATTTCAACTAACTTTGTCCATCCAAAACGAACTTTGTACTTTGCTATGAAGTTCCACCAGGAATGAGTTTTCATGCAAAAACTGTCTATTTCAACTAAATTGATCCATCCAAAACGAACTTTGTACTTTGCTATGAAGTTCCACCAGGAATGAGTTTTCATGCAAAAACTGTCTATTTCAACTAACTTTGTCCATCCAAAACGAACTTTGTACTTTGCTATGAAGTTCCACCAGGAATGAGTTTTCATGCAAAAACTGTCTATTTCAACTAAATTGATCCATCCAAAACGAACTTTGTACTTTGCTATGAAGTTCCACCAGGAATGAGTTTTCATGCAAAAATTATCTATTTCAACTAACTTTGTCCATCCAAAACGAACTTTGTACTTTGCTATGAAGTTCCACCAGGAATGAGTTTTCATGCAAAAACTGTCTATTTCAACTAAATTGATCCATCCAAAACGAACTTTGTACTTTGCTATGTAGTTCCACCAGGAATGAGTTTTCATGCAAAAACTGTCTATTTCAACTAAATTGATCCATCCAAAACGAACTTTGTACTTTGCTATGAAGTTCCACCAGGAATGAGTTTTCATGCAAAAACTGTCTATTTCAACTAACTTTGTCCATCCAAAACGAACTTTGTACTTTGCTATGAAGTTCCACCAGGAATGAGTTTTCATGCAAAAACTGTCTATTTCAACTAACTTTGTCCATCCAAAACGAACTTTGTACTTTGCTATGAAGTTCCACCAGGAATGAGTTTTCATGCAAAAACTGTCTATTTCAACTAACTTTGTCCATCCAAAACGAACTTTGTACTTTGCTATGAAGTTCCACCAGGAATGAGTTTTCATGCAAAAACTGTCTATTTCAACTAACTTTGTCCATCCAAAACGAACTTTGTACTTTGCTATGAAGTTCCACCAGGAATAAGTTTTCATGCAAAAACTGTCTATTTCAACTAAATTGATCCATCCAAAACGAACTTTGTACTTTGCTATGAAGTTCCACCAGGAATGAGTTTTCATGCAAAAACTGTCTATTTCAACTAACTTTGTCCATCCAAAACGAACTTTGTACTTTGCTATGAAGTTCCACCAGGAATGAGTTTTCATGCAAAAACTGTCTATTTCAACTAACTTTGTCCATCCAAAACGAACTTTGTACTTTGCTATGAAGTTCCACCAGGAATGAGTTTTCATGCAAAAACTGTCTATTTCAACTAAATTGATCCATCCAAAACGAACTTTGTACTTTGCTATGAAGTTCCACCAGGAATGAGTTTTCATGCAAAAATTATCTATTTCAACTAACTTTGTCCATCCAAAACGAACTTTGTACTTTGCTATGAAGTTCCACCAGGAATGAGTTTTCATGCAAAAACTGTCTATTTCAACTAAATTGATCCATCCAAAACGAACTTTGTACTTTGCTATGAAGTTCCACCAGGAATGAGTTTTCATGCAAAAACTGTCTATTTCAACTAACTTTGTCCATCCAAAACGAACTTTGTACTTTGCTATGAAGTTCCACCAGGAATGAGTTTTTATGCAAAAACTGTCTATTTCAACTAACTTTGTCCATCCAAAACGAACTTTGTACTTTGCTATGAAGTTCCACCAGGAATGAGTTTTCATGCAAAAACTGTCTATTTCAACTAAATTGATCCATCCAAAACGAACTTTGTACTTTGCTATGAAGTTCCACCAGGAATGAGTTTTCATGCAAAAACTGTCTATTTCAACTAACTTTGTCCATCCAAAACGAACTTTGTACTTTGCTATGAAGTTCCACCAGGAATGAGTTTTCATGCAAAAACTGTCTATTTCAACTAAATTGATCCATCCAAAACGAACTTTGTACTTTGCTATGAAGTTCCACCAGGAATGAGTTTTCATGCAAAAATTATCTATTTCAACTAACTTTGTCCATCCAAAACGAACTTTGTACTTTGCTATGAAGTTCCACCAGGAATGAGTTTTCATGCAAAAACTGTCTATTTCAACTAAATTGATCCATCCAAAACGAACTTTGTACTTTGCTATGTAGTTCCACCAGGAATGAGTTTTCATGCAAAAACTGTCTATTTCAACTAAATTGATCCATCCAAAACGAACTTTGTACTTTGCTATGAAGTTCCACCAGGAATGAGTTTTCATGCAAAAACTGTCTATTTCAACTAACTTTGTCCATCCAAAACGAACTTTGTACTTTGCTATGAAGTTCCACCAGGAATGAGTTTTCATGCAAAAACTGTCTATTTCAACTAACTTTGTCCATCCAAAACGAACTTTGTACTTTGCTATGAAGTTCCACCAGGAATGAGTTTTCATGCAAAAACTGTCTATTTCAACTAATTTTGTCCATCCAAAACGAACTTTGTACTTTGCTATGAAGTTCCACCAGGAATGAGTTGTCATGCAAAAACTGTCTATTTCAACTAACTTTGTCCATCCAAAACGAACTTTGTACTTTGCTATGAAGTTCCACCAGGAATGAGTTTTCATGCAAAAACTGTCTATTTCAACTAACTTTGTCCATCCAAAACGAACTTTGTACTTTGCTATGAAGTTCCACCAGGAATGAGTTTTCATGCAAAAACTGTCTATTTCAACTAACTTTGTCCATCCAAAACGAACTTTGTACTTTGCTATGAAGTTCCACCAGGAATGAGTTTTCATGCAAAAACTGTCTATGTCAACTAAATTGATCCATCCAAAACGAACTTTGTACTTTGCTATGAAGTTCCACCAGGAATGAGTTTTCATGCAAAAACTGTCTATTTCAACTAACTTTGTCCATCCAAAACGAACTTTGTACTTTGCTATGAAGTTCCACCAGGAATGAGTTTTCATGCAAAAACTGTCTATTTCAACTAACTTTGTCCATCCAAAACGAACTTTGTTCTTTGCTATGAAGTTCCACCAGGAATGAGTTTTTATGCAAAAACTGTCTATTTCAACTAACTTTGTCCATCCAAAACGAACTTTGTACTTTGCTATGAAGTTCCACCAGGAATGAGTTTTTATGCAAAAACTGTCTATTTTAACTAACTTTGTCCATCCAAAACGAACTTTGTACTTTGCTATGAAGTTCCACCAGGAATGAGTTTTCATGCAAAAACTGTCTATTTCAACTAAATTGATCCATCCAAAACGAACTTTGTACTTTGCTATGAAGTTCCACCAGGAATGAGTTTTTTTGCAAAAACTGTCTATTTCAACTAACTTTGTCCATCCAAAACGAACTTTGTACTTTGCTATGAAGTTCCACCAGGAATGAGTTTTCATGCAAAAACTGTCTATTTCAACTAAATTGATCCATCCAAAACGAACTTTTTACTTTGCTATGAAGTTCCACCAGGAATGAGTTTTTATGCAAAAACTGTCTATTTCAACTAACTTTGTCCATCCAAAACGAACTTTGTACTTTGCTATGAAGTTCCACCAGGAATGAGTTTTTATGCAAAAACTGTCTATTTCAACTAACTTTGTCCATCCAAAACGAACTTTGTACTTTGCTATGAAGTTCCACCAGGAATGAGTTTTCATGCAAAAACTGTCTATTTCAACTAAATTGATCCATCCAAAACGAACTTTTTACTTTGCTATGAAGTTCCACCAGGAATGAGTTTTTATGCAAAAACTGTCTATTTCAACTAACTTTGTCCATCCAAAACGAACTTTGTACTTTGCTATGAAGTTCCACCAGGAATGAGTTTTTATGCAAAAACTGTCTATTTCAACTAACTTTGTCCATCCAAAACGAACTTTGTACTTTGCTATGAAGTTCCACCAGGAATGAGTTTTCATGCAAAAACTGTCTATTTCAACTAACTTTGTCCATCCAAAACGAACTTTGTACTTTGCTATGAAGTTCCACCAGGAATGAGTTTTCATGCAAAAACTGTCTATTTCAACTAACTTTGTCCATCCAAAACGAACTTTGTACTTTGCTATGAAGTTCCACCAGCAATGAGTTTTCATGCAAAAACTGTCTATTTCAACTAAATTGATCCATCCAAAACGAACTTTGTACTTTGCTATGAAGTTCCACCAGGAATGAGTTTTCATGCAAAAACTGTCTATTTCAACTAAATTGATCCATCCAAAACGAACTTTGTACTTTGCTATGAAGTTCCACCAGGAATGAGTTTTCATGCAAAAACTGTCTATTTCAACTAAATTGATCCATCCAAAACGAACTTTGTACTTTGCTATGAAGTTCCACCAGGAATGAGTTTTCATGCAAAAACTGTCTATTTCAACTAAATTGATCCATCCAAAACGAACTTTGTACTTTGCTATGAAGTTCCACCAGGAATGAGTTTTCATGCAAAAACTGTCTATTTCAACTAAATTGATCCATCCAAAACGAACTTTGTACTTTGCTATGAAGTTCCACCAGGAATGAGTTTTCATGCAAAAACTGTCTATTTCAACTTAATTCGTCCATCCAAAACGAACTTTGTACTTTGCTATGAAGTTCCACCAGGAATGAGTTTTCATGCAAAAACTGTCTATTTCAACTAACTTTGTCCATCCAAAACGAACTTTGTACTTTGCTATGAAGTTCCACCAGGAATGAGTTTTCATGCAAAAACTGTCTATTTCAACTAACTTTGTCCATCCAAAACGAACTTTGTACTTTGCTATGAAGTTCCACCAGGAATGAGTTTTCATGCAAAAACTGTCTATTTCAACTAACTTTGTCCATCCAAAACGAACTTTGTACTTTGCTATGAAGTTCCACCAGGAATGAGTTTTCATGCAAAAACTGTCTATTTCAACTAAATTGATCCATCCAAAACGAACTTTGTACTTTGCTATGAAGTTCCACCAGGAACGAGTTTTCATGCAAAAACTGTCTATTTCAACTAACTTTGTCCATCCAAAACGAACTTTGTACTTTGCTATGAAGTTCCACCAGGAATGAGTTTTCATGCAAAAACTGTCTTTTTCAACTAACTTTGTCCATCCAAAACGAACTTTGTACTTTGCTATGAAGTTCCACCAGGAATGAGTTTTCATGCAAAAACTGTCTATTTCAACTAAATTGATCCATCCAAAACGAACTTTGTACTTTGCTATGAAGTTCCACCAGGAATGAGTTTTCATGCAAAAACTGTCTATTTCAACGAACTTTGTCCATCCAAAACGAACTTTGTACTTTGCTATGAAGTTCCACCAGGAATGAGTTTTCATGCAAAAACTGTCTATTTCAACTAACTTTGTCCATCCAAAACGAACTTTGTACTTTGCTATGAAGTTCCACCAGGAATGAGTTTTCATGCAAAAATTATCTATTTCAACTAACTTTGTCCATCCAAAACGAACTTTGTACTTTGCTATGAAGTTCCACCAGGAATGAGTTTTCATGCAAAAACTGTCTATTTCAACTAACTTTGTCCATCCAAAACGAACTTTGTACTTTGCTATGAAGTTCCACCAGGAATGAGTTTTCATGCAAAAACTGTCTATTTCAACTAACTTTGTCCATCCAAAACGAACTTTGTACTTTGCTATGAAGTTCCACCAGGAATGAGTTTTCATGCAAAAACTGTCTATTTCAACTAAATTGATCCATCCAAAACGAACTTTGTACTTTGCTATGAAGTTCCACCAGGAATGAGTTTTCATGCAAAAACTGTCTATTTCAACGAACTTTGTCCATCCAAAACGAACTTTGTACTTTGCTATGAAGTTCCACCAGGAATGAGTTTTCATGCAAAAACTGTCTATTTCAACTAACTTTGTCCATCCAAAACGAACTTTGTACTTTACTATGAAGTTCCACCAGGAATGAGTTTTCATACAAAAACTGTCTATTTCAACTAACTTTGTCCATCCAAAACGAACTTTGTACTTTGCTATGAAGTTCCACCAGGAATGAGTTTTCATGCAAAAACTGTCTATTTCAACTAACTTTGTCCATCCAAAACGAACTTTGTACTTTACTATGAAGTTCCACCAGGAATGAGTTTTCATGCAAAAACTGTCTTTTTCAACTAACTTTGTCCATCCAAAACGAACTTTGTACTTTGCTATGAAGTTCCACCAGGAATGAGTTTTCATACAAAAACTGTCTATTTCAACTAACTTTGTCCATCCAAAACGAACTTTGTACTTTGCTATGAAGTTCCACCAGGAATGAGTTTTCATGCAAAAACTGTCTATTTCAACTAAATTGATCCATCCAAAACGAACTTTGTACTTTGCTATGAAGTTCCACCAGGAATGAGTTTTCATGCAAAAACTGTCTATTTCAACTAACTTCGTCCATCCAAAACGAACTTTGTACTTTGCTATGAAGTTCCACCAGGAATGAGTTTTCATGCAAAAACTGTCTATTTCAACTAACTTTGTCCATCCAAAACGAACTTTGTACTTTACTATGAAGTTCCACCAGGAATGAGTTTTCATACAAAAACTGTCTATTTCAACTAAATTGATCCATCCAAAACGAACTTTGTACTTTGCTATGTAGTTCCACCAGGAATGAGTTTTCATGCAAAAACTGTCTATTTCAACTAAATTGATCCATCCAAAACGAACTTTGTACTTTGCTATGAAGTTCCACCAGGAATGAGTTTTCATGCAAAAACTGTCTATTTCAACTAACTTTGTCCATCCAAAACGAACTTTGTACTTTGCTATGAAGTTCCACCAGGAATGAGTTTTCATGCAAAAACTGTCTATTTCAACTAACTTTGTCCATCCAAAACGAACTTTGTACTTTGCTATGAAGTTCCACCAGGAATGAGTTTTCATGCAAAAACTGTCTATTTCAACTAATTTTGTCCATCCAAAACGAACTTTGTACTTTGCTATGAAGTTCCACCAGGAATGAGTTGTCATGCAAAAACTGTCTATTTCAACTAACTTTGTCCATCCAAAACGAACTTTGTACTTTGCTATGAAGTTCCACCAGGAATGAGTTTTCATGCAAAAACTGTCTATTTCAACTAACTTTGTCCATCCAAAACGAACTTTGTACTTTGCTATGAAGTTCCACCAGGAATGAGTTTTCATGCAAAAACTGTCTATTTCAACTAACTTTGTCCATCCAAAACGAACTTTGTACTTTGCTATGAAGTTCCACCAGGAATGAGTTTTCATGCAAAAACTGTCTATGTCAACTAAATTGATCCATCCAAAACGAACTTTGTACTTTGCTATGAAGTTCCACCAGGAATGAGTTTTCATGCAAAAACTGTCTATTTCAACTAACTTTGTCCATCCAAAACGAACTTTGTACTTTGCTATGAAGTTCCACCAGCAATGAGTTTTCATGCAAAAACTGTCTATTTCAACTAAATTGATCCATCCAAAACGAACTTTGTACTTTGCTATGAAGTTCCACCAGGAATGAGTTTTCATGCAAAAACTGTCTATTTCAACTAAATTGATCCATCCAAAACGAACTTTGTACTTTGCTATGAAGTTCCACCAGGAATGAGTTTTCATGCAAAAACTGTCTATTTCAACTAAATTGATCCATCCAAAACGAACTTTGTACTTTGCTATGAAGTTCCACCAGGAATGAGTTTTCATGCAAAAACTGTCTATTTCAACTTAATTCGTCCATCCAAAACGAACTTTGTACTTTGCTATGAAGTTCCACCAGGAATGAGTTTTCATGCAAAAACTGTCTATTTCAACTAACTTTGTCCATCCAAAACGAACTTTGTACTTTGCTATGAAGTTCCACCAGGAATGAGTTTTCATGCAAAAACTGTCTATTTCAACTAACTTTGTCCATCCAAAACGAACTTTGTACTTTGCTATGAAGTTCCACCAGGAATGAGTTTTTATGCAAAAACTGTCTATTTCAACTAACTTTGTCCATCCAAAACGAACTTTGTACTTTGCTATGAAGTTCCACCAGGAATGAGTTTTTATGCAAAAACTGTCTATTTCAACTAACTTTGTCCATCCAAAACGAACTTTGTACTTTGCTATGAAGTTCCACCAGGAATGAGTTTTCATGCAAAAACTGTCTATTTCAACTAAATTGATCCATCCAAAACGAACTTTTTACTTTGCTATGAAGTTCCACCAGGAATGAGTTTTTATGCAAAAACTGTCTATTTCAACTAACTTTGTCCATCCAAAACGAACTTTGTACTTTGCTATGAAGTTCCACCAGGAATGAGTTTTTATGCAAAAACTGTCTATTTCAACTAACTTTGTCCATCCAAAACGAACTTTGTACTTTGCTATGAAGTTCCACCAGGAATGAGTTTTCATGCAAAAACTGTCTATTTCAACTAACTTTGTCCATCCAAAACGAACTTTGTACTTTGCTATGAAGTTCCACCAGGAATGAGTTTTCATGCAAAAACTGTCTATTTCAACTAACTTTGTCCATCCAAAACGAACTTTGTACTTTGCTATGAAGTTCCACCAGCAATGAGTTTTCATGCAAAAACTGTCTATTTCAACTAAATTGATCCATCCAAAACGAACTTTGTACTTTGCTATGAAGTTCCACCAGGAATGAGTTTTCATGCAAAAACTGTCTATTTCAACTAAATTGATCCATCCAAAACGAACTTTGTACTTTGCTATGAAGTTCCACCAGGAATGAGTTTTCATGCAAAAACTGTCTATTTCAACTAAATTGATCCATCCAAAACGAACTTTGTACTTTGCTATGAAGTTCCACCAGGAATGAGTTTTCATGCAAAAACTGTCTATTTCAACTAAATTGATCCATCCAAAACGAACTTTGTACTTTGCTATGAAGTTCCACCAGGAATGAGTTTTCATGCAAAAACTGTCTATTTCAACTAAATTGATCCATCCAAAACGAACTTTGTACTTTGCTATGAAGTTCCACCAGGAATGAGTTTTCATGCAAAAACTGTCTATTTCAACTTAATTCGTCCATCCAAAACGAACTTTGTACTTTGCTATGAAGTTCCACCAGGAATGAGTTTTCATGCAAAAACTGTCTATTTCAACTAACTTTGTCCATCCAAAACGAACTTTGTACTTTGCTATGAAGTTCCACCAGGAATGAGTTTTCATGCAAAAACTGTCTATTTCAACTAACTTTGTCCATCCAAAACGAACTTTGTACTTTGCTATGAAGTTCCACCAGGAATGAGTTTTCATGCAAAAACTGTCTATTTCAACTAACTTTGTCCATCCAAAACGAACTTTGTACTTTGCTATGAAGTTCCACCAGGAATGAGTTTTCATGCAAAAACTGTCTATTTCAACTAAATTGATCCATCCAAAACGAACTTTGTACTTTGCTATGAAGTTCCACCAGGAACGAGTTTTCATGCAAAAACTGTCTATTTCAACTAACTTTGTCCATCCAAAACGAACTTTGTACTTTGCTATGAAGTTCCACCAGGAATGAGTTTTCATGCAAAAACTGTCTTTTTCAACTAACTTTGTCCATCCAAAACGAACTTTGTACTTTGCTATGAAGTTCCACCAGGAATGAGTTTTCATGCAAAAACTGTCTATTTCAACTAAATTGATCCATCCAAAACGAACTTTGTACTTTGCTATGAAGTTCCACCAGGAATGAGTTTTCATGCAAAAACTGTCTATTTCAACGAACTTTGTCCATCCAAAACGAACTTTGTACTTTGCTATGAAGTTCCACCAGGAATGAGTTTTCATGCAAAAACTGTCTATTTCAACTAACTTTGTCCATCCAAAACGAACTTTGTACTTTGCTATGAAGTTCCACCAGGAATGAGTTTTCATGCAAAAATTATCTATTTCAACTAACTTTGTCCATCCAAAACGAACTTTGTACTTTGCTATGAAGTTCCACCAGGAATGAGTTTTCATGCAAAAACTGTCTATTTCAACTAACTTTGTCCATCCAAAACGAACTTTGTACTTTGCTATGAAGTTCCACCAGGAATGAGTTTTCATGCAAAAACTGTCTATTTCAACTAACTTTGTCCATCCAAAACGAACTTTGTACTTTGCTATGAAGTTCCACCAGGAATGAGTTTTCATGCAAAAACTGTCTATTTCAACTAAATTGATCCATCCAAAACGAACTTTGTACTTTGCTATGAAGTTCCACCAGGAATGAGTTTTCATGCAAAAACTGTCTATTTCAACGAACTTTGTCCATCCAAAACGAACTTTGTACTTTGCTATGAAGTTCCACCAGGAATGAGTTTTCATGCAAAAACTGTCTATTTCAACTAACTTTGTCCATCCAAAACGAACTTTGTACTTTACTATGAAGTTCCACCAGGAATGAGTTTTCATACAAAAACTGTCTATTTCAACTAACTTTGTCCATCCAAAACGAACTTTGTACTTTGCTATGAAGTTCCACCAGGAATGAGTTTTCATGCAAAAACTGTCTATTTCAACTAACTTTGTCCATCCAAAACGAACTTTGTACTTTACTATGAAGTTCCACCAGGAATGAGTTTTCATGCAAAAACTGTCTTTTTCAACTAACTTTGTCCATCCAAAACGAACTTTGTACTTTGCTATGAAGTTCCACCAGGAATGAGTTTTCATACAAAAACTGTCTATTTCAACTAACTTTGTCCATCCAAAACGAACTTTGTACTTTGCTATGAAGTTCCACCAGGAATGAGTTTTCATGCAAAAACTGTCTATTTCAACTAAATTGATCCATCCAAAACGAACTTTGTACTTTGCTATGAAGTTCCACCAGGAATGAGTTTTCATGCAAAAACTGTCTATTTCAACTAACTTTGTCCATCCAAAACGAACTTTGTACTTTGCTATGAAGTTCCACCAGGAATGAGTTTTCATGCAAAAACTGTCTATTTCAACTAACTTTGTCCATCCAAAACGAACTTTGTACTTTACTATGAAGTTCCACCAGGAATGAGTTTTCATACAAAAACTATCTATTTCAACTAACTTTGTCCATCCAAAACGAACTTTGTACTTTGCTATGAAGTTCCACCAGGAATGAGTTTTCATGCAAAAACTGTCTATTTCAACTAACTTTGTCCATCCAAAACGAACTTTGTACTTTGCTATGAAGTTCCACCAGGAATGAGTTTTCATGCAAAAACTGTCTATTTCAACTAACTTTGTCCATCCAAAACGAACTTTGTACTTTACTATGAAGTTCCACCAGGAATGAGTTTTCATGCAAAAACTGTCTATTTCAACTAAATTGATCCATCCAAAACGAACTTTGTACTTTGCTATGAAGTTCCACCAGGAATGAGTTTTCATGCAAAAACTGTCTATTTCAACTAACTTTGTCCATCCAAAACGAACTTTGTACTTTGCTATGAAGTTCCACCAGGAATGAGTTTTCATGCAAAAACTGTCTATTTCAACTAACTTTGTCCATCCAAAACGAACTTTGTACTTTACTATGAAGTTCCACCAGGAATGAGTTTTCATACAAAAACTGTCTATTTCAACTAACTTTGTCCATCCAAAACGAACTTTGTACTTTGCTATGAAGTTCCACCAGGAATGAGTTTTCATGCAAAAACTGTCTATTTCAACTAACTTTGTCCATCCAAAACGAACTTTGTACTTTACTATGAAGTTCCACCAGGAATGAGTTTTCATGCAAAAACTGTCTTTTTCAACTAAATTGATCCATCCAAAACGAACTTTGTACTTTGCTATGAAGTTCCACCAGGAATGAGTTTTCATGCAAAAACTGTCTATTTCAACTAACTTTGTCCATCCAAAACGAACTTTGTACTTTGCTATGAAGTTCCACCAGGAATGAGTTTTCATGCAAAAACTGTCTATTTAAACTAAATTGATCCATCCAAAACGAACTTTGTACTTTGCTATGAAGTTCCACCAGAAATGAGTTTTCATGCAAAAATTATCTATTTCAACTAACTTTGTCCATCCAAAACGAACTTTGTACTTTGCTATGAAGTTCCACCAGGAATGAGTTTTCATGCAAAAACTGTCTATTTCAACTAACTTTGTCCATCCAAAACGAACTTTGTACTTTGCTATGAAGTTCCACCAGGAATGAGTTTTCATGCAAAAACTGTCTATTTCAACTAAATTGATCCATCCAAAACGAACTTTGTACTTTGCTATGAAGTTCCACCAGGAATGAGTTTTCATGCAAAAACCGTCTATTTCAACTATTTTTGTCCATCCAAAACGAACTTTGTACTTTGCTATGAAGTTCCACCAGGAATGAGTTTTCATGCAAAAACTGTCTATTTCAACTAAATTGATCCATCCAAAACGAACTTTGTACTTTGCTATGAAGTTCCACCAGGAATGAGTTTTCATGCAAAAACTGTCTATTTCAACTAACTTTGTCCATCCAAAACGAACTTTGTACTTTGCTATGAAGTTCCACCAGGAATGAGTTTTCATGCAAAAACTGTCTATTTCAACTAAATTGATCCATCCAAAACGAACTTTGTACTTTGCTATGAAGTTCCACCAGGAATGAGTTTTCATGCAAAAACTGTCTATTTCAACTAACTTTGTCCATCCAAAACGAACTTTGTACTTTGCTATGAAGTTCCACCAGGAATAAGTTTTCATGCAAAAACTGTCTATTTCAACTAAATTGATCCATCCAAAACGAACTTTGTACTTTGCTATGAAGTTCCACCAGGAATGAGTTTTCATGCAAAAACTGTCTATTTCAACTAACTTTGTCCATCCAAAACGAACTTTGTACTTTGCTATGAAGTTCCACCAGGAATGAGTTTTTATGCAAAAACTGTCTATTTCAACTAACTTTGTCCATCCAAAACGAACTTTGTACTTTGCTATGAAGTTCCACCAGGAATGAGTTTTCATGCAAAAACTGTCTATTTCAACTAAATTGATCCATCCAAAACGAACTTTGTACTTTGCTATGAAGTTCCACCAGGAATGAGTTTTTATGCAAAAACTGTCTATTTCAACTAACTTTGTCCATCCAAAACGAACTTTGTACTTTGCTATGAAGTTCCACCAGGAATGAGTTTTCATGCAAAAACTGTCTATTTCAACTAAATTGATCCATCCAAAACGAACTTTGTACTTTGCTATGAAGTTCCACCAGGAATGAGTTTTCATGCAAAAACTGTCTATTTCAACTAACTTTGTCCATCCAAAACGAACTTTGTACTTTGCTATGAAGTTCCACCAGGAATGAGTTTTCATGCAAAAACTGTCTATTTCAACTAAATTGATCCATCCAAAACGAACTTTGTACTTTGCTATGAAGTTCCACCAGGAATGAGTTTTCATGCAAAAATTATCTATTTCAACTAACTTTGTCCATCCAAAACGAACTTTGTACTTTGCTATGAAGTTCCACCAGGAATGAGTTTTCATGCAAAAACTGTCTATTTCAACTAAATTGATCCATCCAAAACGAACTTTGTACTTTGCTATGTAGTTCCACCAGGAATGAGTTTTCATGCAAAAACTGTCTATTTCAACTAAATTGATCCATCCAAAACGAACTTTGTACTTTGCTATGAAGTTCCACCAGGAATGAGTTTTCATGCAAAAACTGTCTATTTCAACTAACTTTGTCCATCCAAAACGAACTTTGTACTTTGCTATGAAGTTCCACCAGGAATGAGTTTTCATGCAAAAACTGTCTATTTCAACTAACTTTGTCCATCCAAAACGAACTTTGTACTTTGCTATGAAGTTCCACCAGGAATGAGTTTTCATGCAAAAACTGTCTATTTCAACTAACTTTGTCCATCCAAAACGAACTTTGTACTTTGCTATGAAGTTCCACCAGGAATGAGTTTTTATGCAAAAACTGTCTATTTCAACTAACTTTGTCCATCCAAAACGAACTTTGTACTTTGCTATGAAGTTCCACCAGGAATGAGTTTTCATGCAAAAACTGTCTATTTCAACTAAATTGATCCATCCAAAAACGAACTTTGTACTTTGCTATGAAGTTCCACCAGGAATGAGTTTTCATGCAAAAACTGTCTATTTCAACTAACTTTGTCCATCCAAAACGAACTTTGTACTTTGCTATGAAGTTCCACCAGGAATGAGTTTTCATGCAAAAACTGTCTATTTCAACTAAATTGATCCATCCAAAACGAACTTTGTACTTTGCTATGAAGGTTCCACCAGGAATGAGTTTTCATGCAAAACTGTCTATTTCAACTAACTTTGTCCATCCAAAACGAACTTTGTACTTTGCTATGAAGTTCCACCAGGATGAGTTTTCATGCAAAAACTGTCTATTTAAACTAAATTGATCCATCCAAAACGAACTTTGTACTTTGCTATGAAGTTCCACCAGAAATGAGTTTTCATGCAAAAATTATCTATTCAACTAACTTTGTCCATCCAAAACGAACTTTGTACTTTGCTATGAAGTTCCACCAGGAATGAGTTTTCATGCAAAACTGTCTATTTCAACTAACTTTGGTCCATCCAAAACGAACTTTGTACTTTGCTATGAAGTTCCACCAGGAATGAGTTTTCATGCAAAAACTGTCTATTTCAACTAAATTGATCCATCCAAAACGAACTTTGTACTTTGCTATGAAGTTCCACCAGGAATGAGTTTTCATGCAAAAACCGTCTATTTCAACTATTTTTGTCCATCCAAAACGAACTTTGTACTTTGCTATGAAGTTCCACCAGGAATGAGTTTTCATGCAAAAACTGTCTATTTCAACTAAATTGATCCATCCAAAACGAACTTTGTACTTTGCTATGAAGTTCCACCAGGAATGAGTTTTCATGCAAAAAACTGTCTATTTCAACTAACTTTGTCCATCCAAAACGAACTTTGTACTTTGCTATGAAGTTCCACCAGGAAGAGTTTTCATGCAAAAACTGTCTATTTCAACTAAATTGATCCATCCAAAACGAACTTTGTACTTTGCTATGAAGTTCCACCAGGAATGAGTTTTCATGCAAAACTGTCTATTTCAACTAACTTTGTCCATCCAAAACGAACTTTGTACTTTGCTATGAAGTTCCACCAGGATAAGTTTTCATGCAAAAACTGTCTATTTCAACTAAATTGATCCATCCAAAACGAACTTTGTACTTTGCTATGAAGTTCCACCAGGAATGAGTTTTCATGCAAAAACTGTCTATTTCAACTAACTTTGTCCATCCAAAACGAACTTTGTACTTTGCTATGAAGTTCCACCAGGAATGAGTTTTTATGCAAAAACTGTCTATTTCAACTAACTTTGTCCATCCAAAACGAACTTTGTACTTTGCTATGAAGTTCCACCAGGAATGAGTTTTCATGCAAAAAACTGTCTATTTCAACTAAATTGATCCATCCAAAACGAACTTTGTACTTTGCTATGAAGTTCCACCAGGAATGAGTTTTCATGCAAAACTGTCTATTTCAACTAACTTTGTCCATCCAAAACGAACTTTGTACTTTGCTATGAAGTTCCACCAGGAATGAGTTTTCATGCAAAAACTGTCTATTTCAACTAAATTGATCCATCCAAAACGAACTTTGTACTTTGCTATGAAGTTCCACCAGGAATGAGTTTTCATGCAAAAATTATCTATTTCAACTAACTTTGTCCATCCAAAACGAACTTTGTACTTTGCTATGAAGTTCCACCAGGAATGAGTTTTCATGCAAAAACTGTCTATTCAACTAAATTGATCCATCCAAAACGAACTTTGTACTTTGCTATGTAGTTCCACCAGGAATGAGTTTTCATGCAAAAACTGTCTATTTCACTAAATTGATCCATCCAAAACGAACTTGTACTTTGCTATGAAGTTCCACCAGGAATGAGTTTTCATGCAAAAACTGTCTATTTCAACTAACTTTGTCCATCCAAAACGAACTTTGTACTTTGCTATGAAGTTCCACC